>NC_085137.1:56010062-56044648 GCF_035046485.1 Aedes albopictus | reverse complement strand
GAAGAAATATAAAAAATGTTTAGTATTATTGAATATATGGTTGTATGAGTATACCACACAAAATAACAATCTGTACAAACTGCATTTTTTTATTTTTTTTAACGTTTCAATAATTTGTAGCGAAAAAAAATTGCACGGAGAAAAATCTGGAAAATAATGATTATTACTAGCAGTTATGTACACATAACGTATCACTTAACACCGACTTTAAAAATTCTTATTTTGGATAGAAAAACCTCCAATATTAAGAATATGGTCTATCTCAAAAAACACCTAATTATTGGTCGAACTTTGACGCTCTGTTTTAAATATCTTCAGTGGTTATAAAATTCCGTTCTCTGGTAAAACTACCTCTTCAATGGATTTTAATACATACCCAATCGAAAAAAAAAATGCAGATTTACAACTTTATGCATTTTTTATTTGCGTAATCGTTCTTTGAAGACGCATAAAAAAAGAGTTCCTCGAAAAATGGCCTATTTTTCATTTTCAAGAATTGCCCTAAACTGCGGAGGGAATTTTTCTTGATAAAAATAATTTCCTTATATCATGAGCATTCTGGAGAAGAATATATCTGCGCAAAAATAAGAGAAAAAATTGAACATTTTCCCACCGTTTTCGCAATTTTAAATTTTTAGGAGGTGTCCAAAATTTTAAAAACATTTGTGCAATCTTTGAGATAAAAGTTCAAGTTAAATGATTATTTTGTGAAAATCTGAACTGCAATTCTTTATTTAAGAGATTTATATAGTACCTTCAAAAATAAAGTTATGTTTATTTTGAACAGATTATTTTTCAGGCAATTGTGAACGTTAACAGGGTGCGGCAGGAAAAAATGCGAAAAGTTCAAGGCACTATTACACGCTAAATATGGGATATATATGACTATTTTTTTATGACAGTGTATCAGTCAATGTCTATATTCTAGCACTGAAAAATAAAAATGAACACATTTGATGTTTAACATGTGATAATGTAGGCCTAATAAGCGGATATCAATAAACTGCGCACCCAATGGTCATTAAACAAAATGACTATAACAGTAACAAAATTAGCTCAAATTCGATGAACAACCAGACCACACTGATCCAGAGCCATGTAGTTTCACATACCAGATGAAATAAGTACATATATTTGATGATATTGCAGAGAAAATCAAAAATTTTGTTTTATCAGATGCGAAATTTAGCGACCTGTGCGATTTTTTGCGGTTTGAAAATTCTGGTTGTCTTCATCTTCAGGCGCCGCCCTGTAAAGGTTAGTGACCAAAATGGGAAATATTTTAATTAACTTTTCAGAAAACTAGCCTATTATTGATCATGGAACGTTGAAACATAGATAGGTTAATGTCAAATGGACGAAAATGAGGTTTGAAGTTGAAAAACACTTTCGCATTTTTTCCTGCCGCATACTGTATAGTTAATTTCCGATACAGTCCTTATTATAATCTTTTTAGTTTATGATTTACAGTGTTGTCATCCATTTATGATAAGTAACCGATGTAGACGCATTTATCTACCATCTAGAAAGTATCCTCGTATATCATGACACGGACCTGGGTGGTGTTGAAGAATAAGCAGGAAAATCCATCATCAAATACCGTTGAGAATCCTAGGTCCCTGAACTATCTACGTTCACGCAGATGTTCATACCATCCATCCTTGCTTTGAACAGTATGGAAGCTTCCCGGGAAAGTCACTCTCCACCAAACATGATTCATTTTTAGGACCATTGGTAAGAACAATCATAAGAATATTCGGTGAATTCCTATGTTATGACATACTCGCTCAAATCTGCTCCAGCTCGATCATGTTGTTCACCCACATGGTCGTAAATTGCGTCCACCATCAAATCAGCTTGTTTATCATCTACCCAGCACGGGAGCTGTTTGTTTTTATTAATTTATATTAAAATTATGTTAAAATCTGTCGCATTCTAATGAACTGATCGGACATCGCCTGCCGTTCACCATGCTGTCCGGGAAGTTATTCGAGAAATTTGAATGATGTTCACCTCACCTAAAAAAAAACAACAGCGAACAGTAGTCAACGGGGGGTATAATTTCGGAGTTCTCTCCTCGCTGTGTAGTGTGCCCTGGAGCATGGAGATTGAAGATGCGCCACTCCACCGAAAACGGCCAAGCTTTCAACCAGGCTGTCTACTATCGATTGTCGAAAATCTTCCACTCCTAGCATCATCAGCTTCCGAAGAAGAGCCAAACGATTCGGACACCATCAGCACCACCAGCACCACAGCAGCTAGAGAGAATGAGAGTGCGCGCGCGGTGGGTAATCGATACGTGGCAATCGATTGATGATAGCTTCGGGGTCTGAAAATGGACACCTCCGAGGAACAAGTGTACCGGTGACGATGATCCAGTCGGGGGTAGCTTAATTATTGAAACTATAGAAGAACGTTAACAAGTTGTTGTTGTTAAAAACAACAACAAGAAACCAAAATTAAGCCTTGGAAGCAGTGCTGGGAAATGTCACGAAGCTCATACTGCGGAGTACAAACTATGCAAATCACAGCTACCCATGGTGATAACTGCCAAACTATTCGCTACTGTAGTGTAGTTTGTTGAAATTCATTGGTAACCATTTGTTACTACGGTAGCTCGCTACTGTAGGACACAATGGTGGTTAGTTATTCTTTTACAACACAAGAGCAAAGTACTTCAGTTCTCTTAAATTTTTTGAGTGGCAAGGAAGACAGTGCATACCCCGGATCTAATGGAAGAAATTGAAGATTCCCCAACTTGCAGTATGAAGATACAAGCTACGAAAAGAAAGGGACCTTCTTTTGTATCGATGGTGAAAAACTTCATATTGGAAGCAGACGGAAAATTCAAATGCAAAATTGAAGAATTTGGAAGATGTGCGTATTCCCAGGAGAACTACGACGCTGGAAATTTCGTTCGGCATTTTCGGAACATGCACCACGACGTCGCTCAAAGATTGGGATTTTCCGGAGGAACTCCAGCCAAGAAAAAAAGAACGTCTGAGAAGCTAACCATTTTCTTCGATCGGCAAAAATTTTACGAAGCGTGCGTGAAGCTAGTTACAAAACACAATTTGCCTTTATGTTGTTTTGAATGGGAAGCTCTCCGACTTATTCTGGATCCACTGGCTGAAGCTCTTAATACAACGATAAATCGAAAGAATATGAAAAATCATCTCCAACGGATTTCTGGCTCAATTATTGAAGGAATCAAGCAAGAAATATCCGAAAGACTGATATCGATCAAGATCGACTCGGCTTCAAGATTTGGAAGACATATCCTGTGCATCAATGCCCAATATGAACTCAATCACGAAGTGATGACGCGCACACTATGTAAGATGTTACATTCCAATTCTTTAACATTTTATACCAAACTGAATTTATAACTTGAAATGATTTCAGGTATGATTGAAGTAAAAGAAAGTCAGACAGCTAAGTTCTTGAAAATCCAAATTCTGGAAGTTCTGAAGCGATTCAACATATCGCTTGATCAGATATTCTCGATCACTTCGGATAACGGGGCCAATATGATAGCAGCAGCAAAGAAGTTGCAGCAACAATTTTCAACCGCAGTTGCTTCGGACGACTGGGCAAATGAAGAAGACGTGATTGATAACACGGAAGAAATAATGGACTCCTTGAGTGTGGAGTTAAGTGATCATTTCAACATTGTTCGTTGTGCATCTCACACTCTTCAGCTTGCACTGAATGACGTTGTGTCAAATTCAGATGCAAATATCAAAATTGTGACGGAGTTCTCAAAAAGCGTCAAAAAGATCAAATTCAAGGCGTTTTTTGAATACCACAAGCTCTCGTACCCACCTCTGTGGGCGCCTACAAGATGGTGCGGAAAATACAAGATGATTCGATCTATCATTAATCAAGAATCGTTATTCACCATGCTTGGAGAACAGTATCCGGAGATAGGTATGTTAATTTTTATTGTAAAGATTGTATTATTACTAATTTAACCTTATAAAATCTAGAACTCGATGAAGAAACTTGGCAGTTTATGAAAGAATATGAAGAAGCGTTCCGTCCAATGTATATCACGACGAAACTACTACAAGCTGAACATCAAGCTTTTTCGGATTTCTATATGAATTGGATTTTGGCGATTAGAAATCTGCAAAGTTTGAAAAACAACCGATTTGCTGCCCCGCTGATTCAATCCCTCAGAAGTCGCTTGAAAATGCTCACGCAGAACATGGCTTTCAAAGCAGCTCTGTTTTTAGATCCCCGCTTCAATTATTTGAACTCTACGGTGTTATCCCCAGCAGAAAAGGAAGAAGTTCAGGTTTGTCTTGGTTTATTTTTGATTTTCGTTCATTACTATAATAATTATATTATTTCAATTAGATTTTAGAAATATCTCATCAAAACCTGGAGAAGGATTCAACTGACAAAACGTGTAAATCCTATGCCTAACGGTGCTGGTGAATCAATTTCAACCAACAATGAGGAGAGCTTGGGAGATGAAATTGCAGACTTCCTTACTGAAATGTTCGGTGGCACCTTACAAACTCAAGGCGCAACGGCTGATCCTGAAGCGCAATTGACCGAACAACTCAAACTACTTGAAATTGGAGAACGGATGCCACATGACCATAATGTTTGGGATCACTGGATTGCGCGCAAAGCAACACATCCACAATTATCTGCGGTTGTATTGGTTGTTTTGGCTACTGCATCATCTCAAGTGTCCGTCGAAAGAGCGTTCAGTGGATTGGCTTCAATTTTGTCAGACCTGAGGACTGGTTTGTCGGAGGATACGCTGGAACACATTTTGCTGATTAAATTGAACGAAAGCTTGCTCGACAGGATCCTTCCGTCACTTACGCAGCATGAACTACAGCCAAACACCTGAAGATCGCCATCTGGTGTAATTTAATGAATTTATTACTTTTATTCGTTTGTCATTTGTTAATGTTTTTCTTTACTTATATAAATATAAAAATGTATGGATATACCTAAAACAAAACATTTTTTTCTAATAACGAAAATTACTCAAAAAGAAATAGAAATTGAAAGAAAACAGAATTGAAGTCCTAATGCTAATGCAGTACGCTAGTATGACAAACAAATTTCAATGAAATTCATTTGGGACTCCCGCGGTGTAGCTGCTACTGTAGTTATTTTTTCGATCGCCTACTGTATTGATTCAAACACATTTCTGCCGGATATGCATAGACACCGATTCAATCACCAAATTCAAGCAAACTACTGTTACCATTCCCAGCACTGCTTGGAAGCAAAATTTGTGTTGAACTATGCATTAAAAAAATGTTTAATTCATACTTTATTTATGTCCTAGACAATGAATGCTGTTGTAACAATAGAGGGCAAAACATTGAAGTATGGTTTTTCATGAATTGGACAGACACAAAATATGCTCTATGTTGCGGGAACAAAGAGGGGGATTTTCTCCGATTTCTAATGAGCAGGTCGCAATCTCCGTAGCTCGGGTTCGAAGCAGCTAAAAGCTGTAAAGTTTATTATAAATAGCATTTTAACAGAATTTCATATAAATGAGTTTCATAAAACTTAAAATTATCGGTTTAGAGCTTGTAGGTTCAGTCCCTTGCCTCAATGTTCATTCTCTACGTTTGACTACAATATAACGTTAGGTTGATTCAATTACGCTTAGATAAATAACTGTGATTACTCACTGTGATATAGTATTTAAGTTAATGTAGAATTCATTGTAACTACTTTGGATTTGGGATCAATTTTAGTAATAGGTTCAAACACTGCTTTTAAACTTTTTTCCACATTTCTGATAGTTCAGTAATAAACGGCAAATACAACTGAATTCGCGTTCTTCTTCAGCCATCTCTCTATTGATCACATTGAGACAAAAAAAAAACGTATCATTTTGTGCGCTTGACATGTCCAGTCATCCACTGTGATATACGGCAGGCAGTGTTGCCAGCAACACTCTAGTCAATCATTTCTAGCCGGGATGAATCTATGTACATATGACTCAAAATCTCTGAATAAAAGGAAAAACATGTTTATTTCCTGTAAAAAACACCTATTTCGCATTTTGACCTACCATCTCCTTTTTGAGGTTGTCTTGCTTTTCAAGAATTTTTATTTATATCGGGTATCGGGATGCTTCGTTAGCATAGTCCCCTCGTTCGGCCTATCTCAACGTAAACCGAAAACTCAAACAAACACGCATAACTGGATATCGGAAAAGCTTTGCGCCAAACAACTGTAACATTTCGTTTCAATTTTAGCACTTTGGAACATTAAAATTGAATGAAAATGTCACTTTGTTTAGCTTTTGTAGACGCCATGTCTCTTCGGCTTAGTGGGTAGTCTATAGGTGATAAATGGCATGAGTCTGGAACATTTCGAAATGACTTTTCAATAGCTGAACATTTGATGCGACGGTCAAAGACGCTATTTTGAACTTGTTTATTTGTTTTCAACCAATAATAACTATTTTACAAATTGAATGTGGGCCGAATATTGAGGACATTTTTTTCACTATGTACCCAAATCTTGGCCCATTCGTAAAGTGACGTCAAAAACACAGACAAAAAGACGTGATCAACATTTGTTGCGTAAGAACCAGAAAGAACGAACAGGAAGAAAGATTTTGTGTGCGGTGACTGTAAAAATATAAAACAATAATAGGGTTCCGTTGTTTTCGTTACTAAATAAGAACTTTAGTTTTTGTGCTTTATTTATAGTTTTTTGAAAATTTGGCTCCGAAAATGTAATTTAAAAGTAAGATTGATGATCAAACAGAGATAATAGTTCAGCAGAAATATTGAAAAAATGAGATAATTAGTGGTTCTAGTGCATGGAAATCAATAGGCCAACGTATCCACTAATAGGCCAATTTTTGAACCATAGACCAACGTTGTATACCATCGCATCAAATCTTTTCAACTTAATTAAGTAAATTCTTGAATACAGTGGTTTTTCGATTTTATCACGGTCAAAAAAAATTTTCCCGTGAATTTAGCGAAACCGTGAATTTGGCGAAATGAAAAATAAATGCAAATTTTTTGTTTAAAATCAATAACCTGCAAAATCTTTAACGTAATTAACAGCTTTAGTAATGTGTCAATGAAAGTATTGTTTAGGCGCTGTCCATACACTAAAAAGACCCATTTCGTTTCATATCCAACAACCATCTTCCCTCGTAAACTTTCGTTCTAACAAAATTTTGATTTTTTTATGGATCGAAGACTTTGGCCAGATCTCCCTCCCCCTTTGAGTCTACGTAGTTAATGTACGGGCCAACCGTGATAAGGAGTCGAAACTTTCAAGGACATTGTACAATTCTCGCGCTTAGTATCATACAGGCGTATGTTATATACAATGACCGTTTTCTGTTTATCGATTTTCTCTTTTGCTAATAACTTCGCCACAAATTATTTTCGGTTGTTTTCGTTGTTCTAGAAGCTAGTACTAATCGTCCATCACCGAAACATATCATCCGAATATTGAACGTATTTCTCGGAAAAATCCGAAGAGAAAATCGATGAAGAAATATCAAGCATTGTAGATATGCCCGTATGATACTAATACTGAGAATACTGAGAATTGAAGAAGTTTATTTTTTTTTTGTAGTAGATTATTCAATGTCTCTTTTATATATGACGCTGTAAGAAATAATCAGACGATTTACTAAATGGAATTGCATTTATTTCAATGAACGAGGTAATGGAAACAGAAGCAGCAATCATGAAAGTAAAGAAATAACAAATGGTAATCTTGTCAAATTTATTGTGACTTATCTTATAAAATTTATTCGTCAAATCTTCAAAGTTTCCATAATCTAACTAATCGTTTTTGTATGAATTGCTTCCCTAACGGTTTTTTATTAATTAGATATTTACAATATTTATTTATGAAATGGTTCAATGTGCAATGATCAAAAATTTCTGTTTTTGTTTTAGGGAACTTGAGGAAAATAAACATTGAAATAAAAATAAAATATTTTTAATTTGTGAAAATTCGTTACTCGGATTTATATTTACTATGAGATTTAAAACCTCTATTCAAAGAAACATATTCCCACATTTTTCTCATAGTACAGGTAAAATATTCCAGACTTTGGAAAGCCCTGATAAATAAGTAGTTTCACAATCAGAGCCTGTCCTTAAACTTCGTAGACTCTTAGGGGGAGGAGGGTTTCTGACCAAAGTCTACGCTTCATACAAATTTCGGAAATTTTCTATGGACAAAAGTCTACGAGGGGGTCTCAGATGGCCATACATTAGTCTACGTAGTTTATGGACAACGCCAAACATTTTTATGTTGATTTCGCGATTTTTTAGAAAAAGGCGTGAGAAAAACGAAACGAAAACCGTGATAAAATCGAGAGTGAATTTGGCGAGTAGTGAATAAAATGACTAGTGATAAAACCGAAACGCCACTGTATTTACGTTATTTTACTTCCAATTGGTGAAACATGCGGTTGTCCCCCATTTCCCGGAAAACCATTTCCCGGAAAACCGTTTCCCGGAAAGACGTTTCCCGGAAATCAATTTCCCGGAATGGACCATTTCCCGGAAATCCATTTCCCGGAATGTACCATTTCCCGGAATGCACCATTTCCCGGAAAAAAAATTTAAGATTAATTTTCCGTTTCTTTTCACGGAGAAAACAAAGTACACAAATATGAGTTTATTTCACCCAACTTCGGGGTTGCGTGCGGGAACCCATATTTGAGTTCGTGGATGCGATGTTGAAGTGGGTTTTTTACATTTGATCCCGTGCGGCAAAGTACCTACCGGCTAAGTTTTTTTCACCCAACTGCTAGTTCAAAATACACAAATTTGAGTTAAATGCTGTTTACTCAATTTTGGCTTCCCGCACCGAACTGTCAAAGTTGGGTTGGTTCGCTCTTCGCTCTCTGACAACAACAAAGAGAGTGGATGAGAGAGGAGACAAAAAAGAACTCAAAAGTAAGTTTAAAAAAACTCAAATTTAGGTACTTGAGTTTCTCCGTGTTCTGTAAATAATGGCAGTGAATTATAATTGTATAATGTTTGACAGAATTGATATTCAAAGAACAGTAATCGATAAAAAGGACACAAAATCATTTACTGCAGAATGCATAAGGGACCGTAATTTTTACAATTATTGTAATTCTCACAAATAGTAAATTTCTCCTTATTTCAAAGGCTATTCATTTGAGTTTTTGTTAAAATAGTTGTCGGCATCAAACCACCGACGAAATCAAACTGCCAAGTTTTCATCACATATTTTACCTTCTTACAAGCATAGGCTGTTCCTTCTAGTTAAATTGCTAAAATAGTTGTTGACATTAAGCTTGGAAGCCAACTGCAAATAATTTCATAGGCTGTTTTGGGTGCATATCATTTCGCCGAACACCATTTCGCGGAATTACATTCGCAGTGTAACATTTACCGGAAAGAACAATTTCATCGAATATCATTTCGAAGAATGACTCTTCACGGAATACCATTTCGCGGAATACTTTTTTGCGGAATACTTTTTCGCGGAATACTTTTTCGCGGAATTTAATATTTTACAAACGATTACAAACGATACAATTTCATCGAATATCATTTCAAAGAATGACTTTTCACGGAATACCATTTCGCGGAATACTTTTTTGCGGAATACTTTTTCGCGGAATACTTTTTCGCGGAATTTAATATTTTACAAACGATAGAAGAATCAACAGTGCCATTTTCGCATGGCTTGGTCAGCCAAACATTTGACAATAAAAGAATGACAAATTATTTTCTCTGCTTAATTTTAACTCTGCTTAATCTTAGCTCTCCGATTATACTAATTGATTGTAAATCTAATACCTTCCTGAATAAAAATTTGCCTTGCTTGATTCGTAATCTGTTCTCAAGAATTTCGAACGTAAGGCCAAAGGCCATTAGGCCAAACGTCATCAGGACGAATGGGCATTAGGCGTAATAATCAATAAGCATTCGTTGTCACATAGATTGTACTTTTAAGCGCTTATATTGGTAACTCCATCAGAGATTCTTCCTTCTTTCAAATAAGGCTGTTCTTTCCAGCAAAATACCGAATTGCTAAATGTTCCATCATTTGTCTTCTTCGTCAAAGACTGTAAATGTGTTGTTAAGTTTGCGGCGATGAAATCCGGCACTCTATAGAAGATTTCACCTTCTTTTGATAATAGGCTGTTCCTTCAAGTTACACTGTTGAAAATTTTGGCAGTTTGGTCTGCTGATAAAATGAGCATGTTTCCTTCTATTAAGGCCGGACGGGACGGTTGTTGAATCGTCCGCCATTGCTCTGTTGTTAGTAAGAAGCAAATCTCAACTTCTACTTCATATTATTGACTAGAAATTTAATCGTTCATTTGCTCACTTGTGGTGCACAATCGACTAAAGTTTCAGCTACGTCAGTGCAGTGGAAATTGATATTTGCTTCTTCAAAATCGCGAGGCAAATTGTTAGAAAGAGAGGAAAGATAGGAAAAATTACACGTCGTCCCGTGCGGCCTTAAGAATGGGCTGTTCTTTAGAGTAACACTATTAATGTGTTTTTTGGTGCCCAGGCTGCTGACTTTACCTTCAGAAATGTATCCTTCTCTAAATCGAGTTTTTTTTCGAGTTGGACAGTTATGTTGTTTATTGGTGGTCTACTGCTAACTCCGTCGGATGTTTGTCCTTCTTTTTAAATGTGGTCTGCTTTCAAATAACATTTGCTGGTGACCAAACTGATATCTACATTTAAAAATTTTCCTTCTTTAAAGAATAAGTTGTTAACTTATAGTTTGCAGTGCTACAGTATTATTTAGTAAACCAGCAACTAACTCCTTCTCATGAAATTTTTCTTTCTATTAAAAATAGGCAGATCTTTCAATCCAATTGGTCTTACATCTATTCAGCCCAGTGATTAATCGCATCATGTCAATTGAGCCTAATCTCCCAGCATCATCATTTTCGCTCTGATCCTACTTCTCAGCTTCTACACGTCCGCCCTTATTGACTGAAAGCAATATATGTTAAAATATTGCTTTTTGTAAACCACGTGACCGCGTAACCCTTAAGTCAAGGAACACTCCTTAGGGATAACTTTATCAGCTTTCTCTTCTTTTTGATGTTCCAACTAGCTTGTACTGTTATAACATAAATCAAAACAAATCTCAATTTTGTATCAGAGGATTTTCTACCTATCAAACATATGCTGTTTTTTACAGATATGCTATTAATAAGATACCAGATATCAGCCCTTCTTCTGAACAAAGGCTGTTCTTTGATGAATATTATGCGTTATGCTGATTTTAGAAGAACAACTTTTGAATTAATATTATCGAAGAATTTTCCTTCTTTCATACATAAGCCGTTCTTTCGAAGTATACCCTTACAAAAATTTGATTGTTGATATGAAAAATTCCATACTTCATTTGCTGTTTTGAGTTTTGAATCTCAGATGTTATCATGATGTAGTCTCTCGATCAGTTAAATTTTTGTATCATATTAACGATTTCCCGCAAAACGATTTTCCGATATGCTCCACCGCGAATAAGAATTCCGCGTAATGGTTTTTGGCGAAATGTTACACAATCGATATTTTCCCTTCTTTTACACCTAGACTGTTCTTCCGACATATCTTTCAAAATAGTTGTCGGCATTAACCTGTCCATGTTTTCATTAAATATTGTCCCTTCTTTTATACATAGGCTGTTCTTTCTAGTTACACAGTTAGAATAGTTGTTGGCATTAAGCTAGCAATATTTCCATATGATATATTCCCTTCTTTTACGCATATGCCGTTCTTTCGTGTTTATCGAGATCAAACTGCTAACTATTTCATCGAATATTTTCCCTTCTTTTATTCATAGGCTGTTCTTTAAAGTTATACGTCTATAACAGTTATTTGAAACAAACTTTAGTTTTCAAAGCAGAGGAACGCAATACTTTTGACAAATACTTAGGCTACCAACAAGGAGTCTTTGATATTCGTAAGATCAAAAAACTGGAAAAGTGACAATGGCAATGATCTTGTCCCTCCGATTAGCTGTGGAGGCATACCGTAATTAAGAGCTTTCAATTATTCATAATACTCGTCATAAAAAAATAATACAAATTGAGAGTAGTAGGGTATTTTAGCCAATAGTGGACCCCTTAGTAACTGAAATTTGTTGTGATTGTAAAAATATTATGACATTCTGCTTGAAATGTCTTTACCAATGGTTGCGCAACAAGTTCTATATCTTTCCTACATATTGCACACAAAAACCGAATGAAAACACCTTATATTTCTCATAAAATAAATATTTGAAATCTCGATCAAATTATCCTATAGTGGACCTCGTGGGGTCCACTATAGGATTGTTGGGGTCCACTATTGGGTAGATCGTATTCTCTTACCATGTTAAATCGGTGACAATAGTGGACCCCCTCAGATTTGACCAATAGTGGTCCCCCAGACTTGTTTACATTTACAAATTTGCTTGAATAATCAAATTATCGCTTTCCAGCCTAGTTTAATCACATGGAACTACTGTCTAGGAACATGAGCCATGGTCTCCCGGTGGAAGTTTATCGGAAGAAGCAGATTTGAGCAGGAAATTTGAGAATAATTGCTAGGGGTCCACTATAGGTTAAGGGTCCACTATTGGATAAAATACCCTACATAATATTATTATTTTTATGCAAAGAAATATTTACAAAATAAGTAAAATAATAGAAATGTTGTTTTTTTTTATATTGAATATGTTTTCCGGGAAATGGTCATTCCGGGAAATGGTTTTCCGGGAAATGGTACATTCCGGGAAATGGTTTTCCGGGAAACGGTACATTCCGGGAAATGGCTTTCCGGGAAACGGGTTTCCGGGAAATGGTTTTCCGGGAAACGACGTACAATCGAAACATGCATTGCCTAGAGTATTGTAATAGGGTCAACATATTATTTCTAGTGCTGTTAATTAATGAGTTACGGTCAAAATTGTCAAGGCGGCTTGCAAATTAGGCCAAGGAATGGTACATATACCCTACTTTCGAGTTTTAGATATTGAGAATTTCTTTTCATGTTAGGTCCTTCTGCAACTTTGTTACAAAATAGGATCAGAGATTCGATGTAAAGTGGTATAGTAATCCATCATTCGTTAATGTGATGTACGTGGTAATCTTTGCTTGGTTGCAAAAACCCTTTGCCACTTCTAATGCCTTTCCACGACCTGTTACCACGTTCAAGAGTCGTGCGATGACGGTGGTCAACATCTCCACCACCAGCAACACTTCGAGGCCGAGCTCCGTCCTGAAATCGGCCTTTAAGCAACGATCTTATCGAGAAGGACCGATGGACAACCGACCGAAATGAGGATGGTCATTTTATTGTGAGTTTTACGAGTTGAAAATGGGCGAAAATTAATTTCTTCGCTTGTTCGAATGTTCGAAACTGCGCACGCGGTTAGTGCGACCGTGTGAGGAGTGTTATTAATATTCATCAAAGCACTGACTGGCTGGCTGCTGCAGCAGCAGCAGCAGAGAATACGATAATATCGAAACATCAGTGGGTCAGTGCTGTGAGTGAGCGAGGAGAAGAAGCACATGGGTGATAGCGATGCTTTCAGGGTGATAAGCGCGCTCCGAGGGGGATGGGATTTTGGAAGCGAAACTTCAACTGTAATTTAGGTGAATGGCGTTTTCGATATTCATAGAACTGATAAGCAGCCACTTGACTCGGGACTCGGTGGCATTCGAGGAGGTCATTTAACGGGGGCCAAAATTGCGGTCCATCCCTGATTTCACGCGAACTGATTCCGCGCGGTTCGGGAAAAAGGTTTCAATTAAAATGAGAGATATCACTGCTTCGGTGGGTTGGGAATGGAGTTCACATGGCGTCTATAGGGCTATTATTAGCTACTAATGTTTCATGAATGAAAAACCCATTAAGTCATTTGGGTTCATTAAGAAACATTTCAGTGATAAAATTTCGTTTTTCCTCAGTTGTGGTTTTGTTGCTTATGTCGACGCGATTCCTTGAATGTTCAATGAAATTGCAGCATGACGGAATAAGTAATTGTTCAAAAACTTTGCATCATAATTTCTTTTGCATTTATTTACGCTGACGAGTTTTTCAGTGACTGCAGTGCAATTGCTCTGTTGTTAGTAAGAAGCAAATAACTTCTACTACATACACACTCAATACTGAATTGCTAAATAAAAAAAAATCGCGTTAAGTACTGTTCCTTTGAATTCCACTAAGAATTTGCATCCTTTGACAGATACGTATTTCGACCTCAACTGTAAGGTCGTCTTCAGTGTCTTGTACTTGACTTGACTCGAATCATCATCACTGGCCTAGGAATGAATGGTTAGGGGGGTCTTATAAAAACTTAACCGTGAACGGAGCCTGTGGAGTACCAGGGCACCCTCCACAGTATGTTGCCCTTACTGTGTTAAACGGAGCAATGACGCAGTGGACCTTATTTGTCTCCGGGATAATCGGCCACTTTTCTTACGTCTCAATTCCGAGGCTTAATAAAAGTGGGTAAATGAAATTTTTTTTTATGACAGGAATTAAGTTCGTACAGGTAAACCTTCATCACGCAAAAGGTGCTTCTGCTGTGTTGAGTCGAAGGTTTAAAAAAGAAGGACTGGAAGTGGCGCTTATTCAAGAGCCATGGTCCAATAAACGAAAGATTCTTGGAGTTCTGACACAAAATAGTAAACTATTTTATGATGAGCAACAAGATTCGCCCAGAACCGCTGTCTTAGTACGCAAAACGTTAAAATGCTATCCTATTACAGAGTTTATCAGAAAGGACATTGTTGCGGTCATGGTAGAGGTACCAACCACTAGGGGTAAAACTGAGATCGCTGTGGCTTCAGCTTACTTTCCTGGTGATATTCCTGAGGCACCTCCTCCTGAGATCGCATCATTTGTCCAATTCTGTAAAGAAAACAACAAATCGTTTATCATTGGCTGTGACGCCAATGCACATCACACGGTTTGGGGTAGTACGGATATTAACAGTCGAGGTGAGTCACTATTAGAGTATCTGTCTTCGAACAATATAGACATTTGCAATAATGGTGATAAACCTACTTTCTCAAATGTAATCAGACAAGAGGTCTTGGATCTAACACTGTGCAATGCTGCAATCTTTGACAAGATCACAAACTGGCACATGTCAGATGAGATTTCTCTATCTGATCATAAACACATAATCTTCAATTGGAGTGGTGGAGATTATTCTAGAACCGCATTTAGAAATCCCAGGAGGACAAACTGAGATCAATATGTAGAATTGTTGAATACGCATTCATTTACAATGGGAGAAACTATTGATTCAACCCAAAAGTTAGAATCATTTTCTCAAAGGGTAAATGAAAGTATCATCAATTCCTTTAACAGAAGTTGTCCCACCATACAATCGTCTTCTACTAGAGACGTGCCATGGTGGAACTTAAAACTGGATCGCCTTCGAAAATTTTCTCGTAAAATGTTCAATAGAGCGAAACGAACGGGAGATTGGACTCAGTACAGGAAAGCCCTGACTGATTACAACAACGAAATACGAAAATCGAAAAGAAAATCTTGGATGCTGACATGTGAAAACATAAACAGCACTCCTGTTGTTGCAAGACTACAGAAAACGCTTGCAAAAGATCATTCAAATGAATTGGGAAACCTGAAGCGCGACGTTGGAGCTTTTACCAAAACTCCTCGTGAAACTTTGGATTTAATGATGGAAACCCATTTTCCAGGTTCGGTTCTAAGTGTGGATTCCAATGATACTATATCTCTGGAAGGTGAAGGATGTCCTAGTATAAACTCATCGGAGTCAACTAGTACAATAAACACCGCCTCAGATCTAGCTGATGAAATCTTCACGAAGGCCAGAGTGGAAAATGCAATAAGATCTTTTCAGCCTTTTAAATCTGCAGGAGTTGATGGAATATTTCCAGCACTGATTCAAAATGGAGAAGCGGTGTTGGTTCCACCACTAATTGAGATGTTCAAGGCTAGTTTAAGATTGAATTACGTTCCATCAAAATGGAGACTTGTAAAAGTTATCTTTATACCAAAAAAGGGGAAGCGAGACAAGACGCATCCCAAAGCATACAGGCCAATTAGTCTTTCTTCAGTTTTGTTGAAGACTATGGAAAAGGTTTTGAAGGATTTTATCAATTCTTCTTACATAAAAGACCATCCCCTATCTGACTTCCAGTTTGCTTATCAATCTGGTAAGTCAACGGTTACGGCAATTCATTCGCTAGTAACAAAGGTGGAAAAAACGTTTTCAGCAAAAGAAATAGCTCTATGCGCCTTTTTAGACATAGAAGGGGCATTTGATAATGCCTCCTATTCATCTATGAAGCGTGCCATGGAGAACAAAAACTTCGACCAATGTATCATACATTGGATTTATACTGTGCTTGCAAAAAGAGAAATCACCTCTGAGCTGGGAAGTTCTTCTATAACAGTAAGGGCAACGAAAGGTTGCCCTCAAGGAGGAGTCCTCTCACCACTATTGTGGTCCTTGGTTGTAGACGATCTTCTAAGAAGCTTGAAGGAAAAAGGTTTCGAAGTTGTGGGCTTTGCAGACGATATAGTCATAATAGTGAGAGGAAAGTATGACGAAACCCAAGTAACACAGAAAACATCTTTTGAAATTGGATTTTAAAAAGATGTATTATAAATGAATTATAAGAGAAATTTGTAACATCTTTAGTTGAAAACATGTTCTTACCAAGTATTGCAACAACAAGCTGAAAAATAATACCATCAACATATTTGGAAGTTGGTTTTACGTCTAAAATACCTGACCTATACAAGTTCGGAAACGTATAATTTTTTGTTGTAATGACGTGTTATGTCAAACATCAGTAGAACATATTTTTACCAAACAGTTCAATCACGTTAGTTTTACGTTGAAAGTACGTTGAAGGTACTAGTAATTGCATTTCTTGAATTAAGAAGTTTATTCTTGTGTTTAATGATATGTTCTCAAGACTTTATCATCGCTTTTTTGACGATATGCTTTTCTACTCCAATATTGGCTGTAAATAATGTATAATGTCATTTTTGGTTCGCGATTACTGATGAAAATAAGCACTTGGTAGCCTGGAAAGTTGTCACTATGTAATTGGTATATGATCGGTGATGGGAAATCATCCAAATTATTTTGAAAGCGCAATAATCAGCTTCTCATTCACTCGCGGTTATTTATTTGATTTAATTCGTGTACTTACTTGTAATATACTCTCGTTTCGGCTAGATTCAACGATAAACGAAACTATGCTCTAAAAACCAAATCCCCAAGAGTGTCAATTGTTATGTTTGTTTTGATTTACCTATCTGAATGTCTTGTTATATTACGGTCGAAAATAAGTAAACAATACCTTGTCACAACTTTTTCGGCTTGATGTTTAAAATACTTTAAAATGATGTTATTCCAAGGTAATTTGACAACAAATAAAGAAATATGTTATTAGGATGTTTGATGGATGTAGTTTGAACGAACTACAGACATCACTTTTCATTAGGCGATGATCAACTCCAGATGAAATTACAGTGCCTACTAAAAAAACCTACATTTCGTATTAGATGGATATGTTTTGTTTTTTTTTTTTGCTGTATTATCAGAAAGATAAAATTTGCAAGTTATTGGTATGCTCTATTATAAAAACTATAACATTATAAATATATGTTTTGAAAATATTTTTAATTTCACATTTTTTTGACGGCACTGTATTGGGATGCCACCATGTTGCTTTCAAGTAATCTCGAGTGAAAAGTGTTCCCAAAGCACAAAAAGCATACGGAATATTTGTATTATTAAATATCAGATTGAAAGCGCATGAATTTATGGTGTATGAAAACGTACATTTCACCATAAATCTGTGTCCGCACAAAAGATCTGGTCATGCTACTGGACAATGACTACATGATTATTTTATATTTCAAAGTCATTAAAAAGTAGCAAAATAATGTTTAGCCATCATCGATTCGTGAGAGAGGAGCTGGAAGTAGAAAAGTTGTTTTTTTTTTGGAGCTGTCAAATATTATCGAATGGTTACCATTTGGTTTACAGCTTACTTCCTGCTAACATTATCGCAACAAGAAGGTATTTTCGAAGTTGTTGGATAGTTCTGAAATACATAATATGATGTTCTGACGATGTATCGAAAAACATCTTCAATAACATCAAAGATGTTGTATAATCCGCCATTTTTTGCGCTTTTTCGGTGGTATAAGTGTATGAATTTTAGTTTTTCGTATTCTTGGCCTAACATGAGTATTTGTATGAAGCATGTATTTTATACATTTATATAGCATTATGTGTTACTTGGAAACTGTTTCGGAGAGGATGCAAAGGGCTCTAAACTATACAAATTCATCCTAGTGATCGAGTCAAATACTTAGGTTTAATACTGGATGTTAAACTGAACTGGAATGCTCAAATTGAGTCCGTGATCGGTAAGGCAACAAGTGCGTTCTGGTTATGCTCCAAAACTATTGGCAGGAAGTGGGGCTTGAAACCAAAAATGATAATGTGGATTTATACTGCCATAATCCGCCCAAAAGTGACGTATGCTTCGTTTGTCTGGTGGCCAAAAACAAAAGAGGCTACCACGCAATCAAAGCTTGCGAAAATTCAACGTCTTGCGTCCATTGC
This sequence comes from Aedes albopictus, assembly GCF_035046485.1. NCBI lineage: Eukaryota > Metazoa > Arthropoda > Insecta > Diptera > Culicidae > Aedes > Aedes albopictus. Next base: position 56,026,036 of record NC_085137.1, on the reverse strand, counting down.
TGTTACAGGAGCGATGCGAAGCACACCATCAAAAGCTTTAGATGCGATTCTCAATCTGCAACCTTTGCACGAGTACGTGCAATTAGAAGCAGAGAAGAAATTGCTGAGATTTGAACGAGTTGAAAAGTTTATGCCAGGTGATCTTGTAGGTCACCTGAGCATTTCACAATACTTCCAAAATAGGCCAGTAATGAAAATGATTAAATACTGGATGAAACCTGTGGAGAACCATGATGTTCCTTCAGGTATCAGGTATCAGTAGGTCGGCTCAAGAGGCACGTTCTCCTCCATTTGGGAAATTTGTGCCATCGCCATGGAAACGAGCCTATTCATCATTTACCTGAGGGAGAGCATCCTTACAAGTTGCACGAAACAACTCGTGCAGATTGGGAAGTCGGAGGTCCCACTGTTCATCAAGGGTCAATCAAATTCTTCACAGATGGCTCAAAAGTTGGAATAAAAACGGGAGCGGGAATCTACGGCCCTGGAATACAAATTTCAGTGGCGATGGGACACTATCCTACGGTGTTTCAAGCAGAGATTCTTGCTATTTTGAAATGCGCAAATATCTGCCTTGAGAGAAAATACAGATATGCAAATATTTGTATTTTCTCAGATAGTCAAGCTGCACTAAAAGCATTGTGCGCTTACAAATGTACTTCAAAGCTAGTCTGGGAATGCATTCTTTCACTGCGCAGGCTGTGCCAAGGGAATTCAGTAAACTTATACTGGGTTCCAGGTCACTGTGGCATTGAAGGGAATGAAATGGCAGACGAGCTTGCTAAAAGTGGTTCCAATTTACAGTTTGCTGGCCCAGAACCATTCTGTGGTATATCAAACTGTACAATTAAAATGGATATGAAACGCTGGGCTGAGCAGAGGGTGATTTCCAATTGGATGGACGTCAAAAATTGCAATCAGTCAAAACGATTTATAACACCAAATGCTTATAAAACCAAAAAGCTCTTAGAGCTCAACAAGAGAGCTCTATGTACATACACTGGCCTAGTAACTGGACACTGCCCGAGCAGGTATCACTTGAAAAATATTGGCCATATTCAGAGTGATATCTGTCGTTTCTGTAATACGGAACGTGAAACCTCGGAACATCTGCTGTGCAGTTGTGGTGCTTTATACACGCGCAGGCAAAGATTTCTAAATAGTGGTTGCTTGCAACCCAGTGAGATCTGGTCTGCAAAACCTGGGAAGGTCTTGGAGTTTATCAATTCCTTTGCACCTGACTGGGAGACGACGCGTCGTGGCAGTAGCTGATTACTTGACACATGGTAATTAGCTGGCTAGATGCGAATATCAAAACGGGACATGCCACAAAAGTTCAGCCTATTGGACGCAGTGGCTTAATTTCCCCAACAGGGGAGGAAAAAAAAAAAACATCACTGAATTGCTGTTCAAAACCGGGTGCACAAGGTAGACCATCTACAAAGGAATAATATTTTTCAGCTGTTCTATTTTTGTTAAAAATTAACCCAACACTTACTATCTTTCGGCATTACTTTCGGCCTTGGGCACCCACGGTGGTGCAGACGGCCGAATTGAAAGATCCTCATCCTTAGCGATAGCAAGCCATCGCTTTTACCTGAGGGCAACTCACATTTCTGCAGACTTGCACGACTTCGTTGTTGAGGCTGCACCGTCATGAGCCTCTGGGTCTGTCTCTGCTGCGATGTCCTACTGGGCTCGAATCTAACGATTACTTGCATATTTTGTTTCCACCCCTGCGTAGAATTTCCACCTCCACTTTTCTCCTGCACAGATCGAAAAGATGCACATGATTGGAGCGTGAGATATCACAGAAGTTTACATGAAATATCATGTAAAAGTAATAAAATGTCATGTAAACTTCCATTATATATCATGTAATCCAGCATGACTCTGTGTGTTTACATGACATATAACACAAATTTACATGATATATCATGTAAACCATCATAAAACTAAGTTTACATGACTAAACTGAAGTTTACATGACGTGTAAATCTCATTATTTTTATCTGTGTGGAATTTCTATCGCTATTGGCTTTCATTCACATCGACGATGCAGATCCAATTGTGAGGCCACCATACACGAATTATATACCGCAGGCATCTATTGATATATGCCATGGGGTCTCCAGTTAGCCTAGCAGTTAAGGCTATCGATCGCCAATCCGGAGACGGTGGGTTCGATTACCGTCTCAGTCGAGAAAAATTTCTCGACCGCCTGGTCATAGTGTATCATTGTACTTGCCTCACAATATACAAATTCATGCAATGGCAGGCAAAGAAAGCCCTTACCCCAAATACCGTGATAGGAAAAAAGTGGGAACTAAAGGTTTGAACAGCTCGATCTCAGTCGTCTGTGATCAGGGATGTTCTACCCAACTCTTCTACTTTTATGTTTTGCAAAAAAAAATATTTTTAGGAATGCCCATTTTTCCCTCAGACTAGCGTGAGTAAGGAACTTTTTTTTAATTATATTTTTTTATTTGCATACCAAATTTTAGTGGTGGCCATGAAAAATTACTAGAAATCGGTATATTTGATAAAAAGGCATACTGTAGAGGTAGTATACGATTTGCGTAGCTATCTTGAACATCCCTTCCTACAAATGAACTCGATTCCCGACCGGCAGGTACTGTAGTGCTCTTGATCAGCATCCTAGAAGGTTCGAGTCTTCAGCAAAGTGTTTTATATTGATTGGTACTACACTTTCACGTATTCTATATTGATGTAGATCTGCTGAAACTGATCTAGATAAATTTAATTATATGTATGGCTCTCTAGAATACTCGAAATGCATCCTAGGAGGTTGCAGTCTTCGGAAAAGTTATTTGGATTGGTAAGTACTTCACTTTGACGTCTTCAGTGTTTTATTTTTCTATATGACTTTTAAGAATCCTCGATAAGCATCCTATTAGAGTTGCAGTCTTCGACAAAGTTCTCTTGATTGGTTATTACTTCACTTTTTCGTCTATGGTTTTGACCTAGATCTGCTGTAATTTATCTAGATAAGTTTTATTTGTCTACATGACTTTCTGTTATACCCTAGGCAAAGTGTGGCGAAGTATTGAGATCTCAATACATGTAAAGGTTTACATGTACCGGAAAAACAAAAATAATGTTTCTCCTCACTTTACCTAGGGTATAACTTTGTTCGCAGACGTTGGATCACTTTGCGGTCTTCAATTAAGTTGTTTGGTATATAGTCACCTACGAAAATACCAAAGGGTTTGATTAGTGAACGTTTACAGCGCCACCTAGCTGCAAAATTCAAAAACTTAAAATATCTGCATACATTTGGTTAAGTTTTCCCATACAAACTTCAAGCTTGTTGAGCGCCCCTTTACGCTTAATCGATTTTGCTCAAATTTTGAACGTAGCTTCTGGGGGTCCAAAAGAACTGATTCAGTAGGTAAGACCTGACATTTTTCAAAAATTTTGTTTTTCATATAAGTGTGGGCCACCTTACTAAAGAGATTGTGCAAAAATAAATTTAAAATAAAATGTTTTACTTCAAATTTATTTTTGTGATTGAGTTTACTACTGAAATCATTTTCGATCAGCCATGGATGACTGTGAACATGATAATACGTATAAAAATGTATTTTATACACGTACGCGTAGTACCGTCACGAGTCACTACGTACATGAAACTACAAATCAATCCAAATGTAGTTTTTTTTTTGACACAACCTCACACCTTCCTGGAATTACTCAAAAATGCTTCAAACGGCGATAGTCTTTGCTCGATCGCGGAAAAAAATCACCCTGTGGTAAATTATTTTCACCCATGTAGAGAATTCTAGATACTAATTAAGAAAAATAATACCTATCTAGATAAATTACAGCAGATTAGATCAAAACCGATCAAAAGTGAAGTACCAACCAACGCAGAGAACTTTTCCGAAGACTGCAACCCTAGCTAGAACTCCAGAAAGTCATGTAGACAAATAAAACTTATCTAGATAAATTACAGCAGATCTTGGTCAAAACCACAGATGAAAAAGTGAAGTAAAAACCAATCAAGAGAACTTTGCCGAAAACTGTCAATCTATAGGATGCCTATCGAGGATTCTAGAAAATTATATAGAAAAATAAAACTCATCTAAATCAATTACAGCATCAAACCTGAAGACGTCAAAGTGAAGTACCAATCCAATCCAAAGAACTTTGCCGAAGACTGCAACCTTCCAGAATGCATATCGAGTATTCTAGAGAGCTATATAAATAATTAAACTTATTTAGATCAGTTTCAGCAGAACTAGATCAATATAAAATACTTGAAAGTATAGTACCAATCAATATAAAACACTTTGCTGAAGACTTGAACCTTCTAGGATGCTTATCAAGAGCACTAGAATACTTGCCGGTCGGGAGCCCTGTTTGAAAAATGAACATTTGTAGCTAGGGATGTTCAAGCTAGCTACGCAAATAGTTTACTACCTCTATATCATGCCTTTTTGCCAAATATACCGATTTCTAGTCATTTTTCGTGATCACTCTTAAAATTTGGAACGCTAATAAAAAATAGCGAGGTTTTTAAAAAATGTTCCTTACTCACGCAAGTCAGGGGGAAAAATGAGCATGCCTAAAAACATATTTTTTACAGAACACAAAAATAGAAGAGTTGGGTAGAAAAACATTTGTGAATCGAACCACAGACGGCTGAGAACGAGCTGCTCAGAATAAAAGTTCCAACTTTTTTCTGATCACGGTATTTGGAGTGTTAAAAAAAGGCAAGAAACGGAAAACTCTATTTGACGGTTTTTTTTTTGTTTTATTAACTTTTAGCGCTCACCGTTGCGGCCGAACTTCGTTGGCATGCATGGTCGACGACTCCGGAACATCGTTCAGCGGGCACAAAGGGGAACTTTCTTTCTTCTTTCTCCTTCTACACTTCCAATTTCTTGTCCTCTTCTCTCGGGCTTGAGGTTTTCACTGTGGTTTCCAAACGGTTCGAAAAACCCGGTCGCGTGTCGGTAAGGCCGATTGTAACGGTGGCCAATGTCTCAGTCCGGGGAGTGGTACTAAAGCGCGCGCGCTTGTGGCCGATCAAGCGAGCATGCATCAATAACCGGACAACCACAGATTTGACGAAATACCATTGTTCACGGGTCTTCAACAATATGTCCGGTTGGCCACAACATTACAAATCACAAAAAAACTGCAGTTCATTGTTCACCACTCGCTTGATCACATGGCGTGCGTTAACGATCACCGAAAATCTAGCGCGGTTAGAGCTAACTAAACTGTCGGATGGTGCACTTTTCTAACCGTTAGTAGTGAATTTTCGGTAATCCGCACTATTTTAACGTGATTTAGATGTTAAGTTTTAGGGCATTTTAACTGTGGGGTTGTCACATCTATTTAAGCGTTGTTTTAAAGTAGGTATTTATAAAAAACTTTAAGGCTCCAAAGGCACTTCCTACACACTGTAACGGAACTACGAGGGACTACCGCGGTCAGTATGGTGACGGACTAACTTGCGTACCGACACTATCACGACACTCCTCCGGACTTTTAAAAATTACTAGAGAGCTGGCTCTATTAGGAGACAGCTATTTATAGCTGCCAACCAGTCAGCACATAAACCACGAACATACCCCATCATAATTCCCAGCTGACGATCATACCTCCATGACGACGAGGACGATGATAGCAGACACGATGATGGACGAAGTTTGACGGTTCGGCAACACAGGCAGAACAAAACTTACACACTAGAATGGTTGATGTCCCATACTACAGGGGTTAGACAAAATGATCGGGACAGGCAAAAATTTTACTTTTAAAAAAATGTTCATCTTGCGGTAATTTTTCGAAAAGTGCATCAAATATTCTCAAATTTTTACTGTAAGTTCGTCAACTAGTTGTGTATCGGTGGACCAAATTTGGAAAAGATCGGATCATTTTCCACGAAGTTATAAAGATTCTTGGAAAAGGTAAAATTACCCGATAGCCAACTTTGAGCTGTTATATCTCCGGATTCAATGAACCGAATGCAATGAAATTTTTAACAATTATGACTTGTATAATGAGCTATGAAAAACCGTTGATCCCAGTAAAAATTTGATAATATTTGATGCACTTTTTGAAAAGTTACAGGTAGTTGAACATTTTTTGAAAAGTGAAAATTTCGCCTGTCCCGATCATTTTGTCCATCCCCTGTACATTAAACATCTACTCCGACAAATTGGCTGCATGCTTAGCCTTAACAAATGAAAAGTCCCTATATACTTGTTCCGCATATATTAATAAATTTTGTAAATAAATATGAAAAAAACTATGAAAAATAAAAAATCTGAATAAATAAATAAATAAATAAACTAACTCAAAAATAAGTAAATAAATAAATAACAAAATGAATGAATATATGGATAAATAAATAAATAAATCAATAAGCTACCGTCGGAATAAACACAAAACAAAAAAATATATTTCAGAAAGACATCAACCATGGGGCTACTAAATGACAAAATAGACGTCACTCAAACACTAGTAAAAGCGGAGACAGACAAATATGTTGACATTTAGACATACATAGGGGTTTGACAACACGAACATAAAAAACAATATTTCTATCTCTTTTTTCAACCTTCAACTGGCCTTGCCACCAAATATTTCATTGTGACGTTTGAACGGTCACACTATAATCGCATATCAGTCCCATATTTGCTAGGTTTCCTTTTAATATGGGACAGTAAGCTCCGTTTCTATCAATCCTGGCAGCCAAAAAATATTCTAAATCAAATCAAAATCAATGTTTTTTTTTTTAAATAAACTTTTAAATCGATAGGCAGTATACATCTATTTAAAAGTTCATTTTAAAAACATTTGTTTGATTTTGAATATTTTCTGGGTGCCAGGATTGATAGAAACGGAGCTGTGGGGGTTTCCATAAATGTGGTTTAACCTTGGAACTTCAGCCACATCAAGAGGTTTATTGTATAAAAATACTATCACTTTTCCCTACAATAGAAAGGATCACCTCACGTTTGACTCCTATCACGCAAAATGGCAGTTCAAATTCATCGTCGTCATCGCTAGCCCACCCAACACTCCGGTTACAATAGCAGTACAAACTCTCCGACTCAATTCATTCAAAAACTCCCACGCGATTAATGTTTCCCGTTTCGCGCGCGCCCCGTTCAAGTAAAAAGTGCAACGTTACAATATGGTGCCGTAGGAACAGCTCGGTGCAACATGCAAAACCACCACCGCATTTGCACCCAACAACCTGGAGATCGTGGATGACTTTCGTTCATTCATTTTCCTCCACTAACGGTCGACAAAAAACGGTAAAGTTCAATTTGGTGTCTCGCCCCGCTCCTCGGAATCCGATTATCGCCCGCGTTGAGAAGATGATGATTAAAAATCTTCTATAAAATTTAACTATTGTAATAGATTTTAATCGATCGTGTTTACTCTTTTTTCGAGCTGCGGCACCAACGGCTGGAGAAGGAGGATTGGACGCCCATATATGGACCACCGCCACGCTGCTGAGTGCAGGATGGCAGATCGCCCCGGCACCAGAATGGTGTCTATTTTTCACCTCCAAAGTACTACCCATTAAACACCATCACCACGGGTCTGATGAAGGGACGACCGGGAGACCCTGCCTGGTGGCGGTGACTGAATAGATTCGATCATGCAAGTTGCTCCGAAACTGGAGGCTGGTTGGTTGGCGGTGTTGGGTACCTACTTAGGTACGTGCAAGAATAAGAGTCTATTACAACAATGTGAGGTCCTCACGAAGTCACTCAGGGTTCCTTCGATCGGAAAGGCAGGTTATTTGATGCGACCATAGTATGAATACCTTTTACCGTTATGTAGAAAAAAGTCTCTAAAATATTATGAAGATTATGAATATATAGTTTCAATTATAAAAAAGTAACTTGCAATATTTGAGAGAAAAATCAGCAAGCAATATGTAGTAAATTTAAAAAACTTAGAAGATTGATAAATTTAAACTGAAATGACAAAAAATTGAAACACCTGCAAATATTTTTCAAATTTTAGTAAAGAAGCACATATCGTGAAAATCTCTTTCCTACTTATGAAGGCTTGGAATACTGTACACATGGAATGGGTACACATTAAAATAGTTTGAAGAAGGTGGCAAATAGCTTGAAAGCATATCCGTCCACACTATAAAGCCCATTCCAACTTCCAATAGGCAGCAAGCAGCAGCAACGACAGTGTGGATGAAGAGGAAAGTTTATCAAAGTGGCAAGATCTTTCGCGGCACAGTGCACGGTGGTCGTCACATAGTAGGAAAAGATCGGCGACACGGCTTGGGTGGCGGCCAAATGTGGTCGCGACTTCTCCAGTCCTAGACTGAGGTGGTGTTTTTGGCTTAGGACAGGAAATGTTAACACCCCCATTAAAGAAGGCGATACACACCAGCCAGCGCGCTGCAGCGGTTGATTGTTAGTTGGTGGAGCATGGAGCCCGATGTGTTGGAGCATATTAGTAGTTCAAGGTCAAATCAATTGTATGTTGTGTGTGAAAATGTTGGGAGATATTTTGATTGATTCGACAAATTTAAGTCAGTAAAAAGAAAATCGTGTTAAGTACTGTTCCTTTGAATTCCACTAAGAATTTGCATCCTTTGTCGTCTTCAGTGTTTTATACTTGACTCGACTCGACGCGAGTCGAGTCAAGTACAAGACACTGAAACGACCTTACAGTTGAGGTCGACATACGTATCTGTCAAAGGATGCAAATTCTTAGTGGAATTCAAAGGATCAGTACTTAACGCGATTTGCTTTTCACTTACAGATATTTCCCTAACTAGCCCAGGTACATCATCATCGAATTTAAGTCTCGCTCTGCAGATCTATTACACTAAAAATGAGATTTTTCCTTTTAATTTTATTTTTGTAATTTTAAATATTCTGAAATTTTGTATACGTATTTTTTATGATCAAAAAGGACAATTTTTATTGAATCTATGACAAAAGGTCGAAGGACAAAAGGTTAAAGGGACAAAACGTCGAATGAACAAAATCAGCACACCGGTAACTTAGTGTGTCTCACTTATAAGATTTTTTTTTGTTTATATTCATGTCCATTCGACCTTTTCCCATTCAACCTTTTGTTCATTCGACCATTTGTTCTTCGACCTTCTGTCTGCTCCGCATATAACTCTGTTCAATACTCTCTTACAATCACATTTTCCTCATGATCTCTTTTCTTTTTTGCGGTGGGTTCGTTTTTCGCCTACTCTTGACTCTCTATATCACTTCCCACTCTGCCGGATCTCCCACACCAGCATTTGGTTTCTGGTAACATTCTTCTTGTCCGTTACACCTTGGCACGCATTGTTGAACCACCCGTTCCTAGGTCGTCTTTGAGCATCGTCTATCATTTCACGCGCTGCCGTATTTATACCGGGACTTATACTCACATACTTGCTCATCCAGCTTCTGGTAATATTCAACTATCATACCGTGTGCTGATGAAGACTGGATGTTGAAATGCGTCGATCGCCGGTTCCATCCCTCTGGCAGCAGCAAAGTTGACTAACCTCAGGCCGGTATCGTTAGTGACGGAGTGATGGTTTGTCGTAAAGATGATTGAACGAAAAAAGTCCTCTTTTCCGACACCGATGATAAACTTAACGCATCCTTTATGCCATCTGTTTTGTCGTTGATCGGTGCAAAGACATTGATCAGACAGTAATTGAAGAATTTGTCTCGAATCCTCAATACGCAGATCCGCTCGTTGATCGACCTTCACCGCACCTTCGCCTCGCTCCATCTTTTTTTCCTGATCACTAGGAATCCGACCCTATGTTCTATCGCTGGCACTGTGGTAGATGTTAAATTTGAATTATGTGTTGGCGACAGAATCTACTAGGGTAATTGTTCCCATCGTTGTGGTAGTACCTAATGTTGCGGTAATGGCAATTGAGCACTTTTTCGATTGAAATGTTACCAAAAGGTATTTTTAATTGATGTATTGTGCTTAAATTATGAGATTGCACCATTTGTTTGCTTATGATTTTCCCAAAAACCTATTTTAAAACAATGTTTTTCTAAATATGTTTGCTGCTGTGTTCCTATTGTTGCGGTAGTGTTCCTAATGTTGCGGTATCTCATATGATTTCAATGGGATACCGCAACATTAGGAACAAATATCGCAATATTAAGAACAAATACCGCAACATTAGGAACACAATGTTCTTTCAGATAAAAACGAATAAAATGCTAATAACAACCTCAAAGTGTCAATATTTCGGTATTTTCCCGTAGATAAAGGATAGATTTTATTATTTTCAATTCAATCCATGTAAAAAGTTGCTTGGGCGATACAATTGTGGTTTAATCATGAACCTAGTGCTGAACTCCTCCATGATCGGATCAATTACCCTACCCTGAATTGGGTTCTTTAGGGGTATTCGGATTATTTCAGATTCGGATTTTCCGCCCGAAAATTGGACGAAATTCAAAATTTCATAACTTTTGCAGTCCGGGAACTATTTTTAAAATACATTTAAAGTTTGTATGAGGATTTTTTTTGTTCGGGTCGAACTGTCATTTTATCAATTGAACCACAGAGAACAGACATCCAGGCTAGAACAAATTTCATTCGGAAAGCTGTGTAAGGATTTGAATCTTTACTTGAGTAAGGTTGCAAACCAATACACGATGACAACACTAACGCCACCAAACACCATATTGCCACAGTCAGTGGTGAATTGAAACATTTCAAGTGGTGAATTAAATTAGTATGGGAAATTAACCGATTGCAGCGCCACGCTATTGCCACTTGAGTTGCCGATTTCAAATGGCCGTTAAATTCCTTACACAGTTTCGGAACTGGACTTGGATGTCTGTTCTCTGTGATTGAACTGTCATTCTATCCACGAAAAATAAAACTGTTTTGTTAAATTAAACATCAAAACAAAGGTATTTGAATCCAATAAAATCACGTTATACTCAAAAAAAATGAGCTCTTTCAATTAGGCTACAGAAAATAGCAATATTTTATTCACTAAACAACCCAATTCACATTCACCAGATTTACGCCACGCACACCACTAGTTGTCTGCACTTCACGAGTCAAAAGAATCATTTAAGGTCCTGACGTTCGCTGCCCTTATTTCGTTGATAGAGTCGGTTTCCGAGAGTATCGTTCGCGTTTTATTTTTCTAACTTCATATTGAGCTTTGCAAGGATTTCGCGACGATCGTGCAAATGTTCAATATTTGACAACACAATGCTCACACATCCAACAACAAAGGAAACAGTGCATAAACAAACCGATTAGTCGAAACACCACCCCAAAATAACGCTCCGTTACTGGAAAACTGTAGCGGCGACATCAACCAATGTATGCTGAAACCGGTGTGCATATTTTGTGGTGGGACAATTCTGTTTGCCTGTGCGTCGTATTTGGCGCAAGATCGTCAATATTTCGTGGTGGGGAACGGTTTCGACATGCTACCTCGCCGAGGTCGCGCTGCTTACATTGCGTTGGCTCCCAAGTAACAATTTCATTGCTGATTGGTTTTGTTTGATTTTTATTAGGGTTTAATTGCAGCAATAATTAAAATTCGCAGTTTCATGCCTGCTTTTATGAAAACTATTGATAAAATGTTTTCTAGTATACTTGAAGATATCCATAAAGCCAGATTTTAAGAGTAAACAAAACTTTCCGATATGTAAACCTTCTGGCACACGCTATGTCCAAAGGGAAGTATTATGAAAAGTGAATGCACCTCAAAGTTTATTCGCTAGAACCGTATTTTTGGACCTCTAGATTCAGGATTAGGGTGGCCCACACTTTTATGAAAAACAAAAATTTCGAAAAATACCAAGTCTTACCTCTTAAATCAGTTGTTTTGGACTCCCAGAAGCTACGTTCAAAATTTGAGCAAAATCGGTTGAGCCTAAGGGGGCGCTCAAAACGCTTGAAGTTTGTATGGGAAAACTTGGCCAAATTTATGCAGAAATTTTAAGTTTTCGAATTTGGCCGCTAGGTGGCGCTGTAAGCGGTCAATAATCAAACCCTTTGGTATTATTGTAGGTGATTATATACCAAAGAACTTTGTCGAAGACCGCGAAGTGATCCGAAGGCTGTGAAAAAAGTTATACCCTAGGCGAAGTGAGGCAAAGTATTGAGATTTCATTATAGACATTGCTGATGATTGAAATCTGTCTCTTTCTGGCTCACATATGTTTTCATCAGGAATCAGTTTCCTGATGAAAACATATGTGAGCTAGAGAGAGAAAAATTTCAATCATCAGCAACCTCTATTGATATTATTCTTTTACATGTATTGGAAAAATAACAATAAAGTTTATCCTCACTTTACCAAGTGTATAACTTTTTTCACAGGCGTTGGATCACTTTGCGGTCTTCGACAAAATTGTTTGGCATATAGTCACCTACAAGAATACAAAAGGGTTTGATTATTGGACGCTTACAGCGCCACCTAGCGGCAAAATTCGAAAACCGAAAATTTTTGCATACATTTGGCCAAGTTTTCCCATACAAACTTCAAGCGTTTTGAGCGCCCCCTTAGGCTCAACCGATTTTGCTCAAATTTTGAACGTAGCTTCTGGGAGTTCAAAATAACTGATTTAGGAGGTAAGATTTGGTATTTTTCGAAATTTTTGTTTTTCATATAAGTGTGGGCCACCTTATTCAGGATTGTGCGATTTAAAATAATCCATCTTGGTTTTTTTTCCCATACATTTTTATACGGGATGAAATTAACCTTAAAATGACTTTTTTCGCCATTTGTATGGGAAAATAGGAAAAAAAAACAAACAAATCGAAAAAAAAATCGAAAAACCCAAGATGTTTTTTCTTTAAATCACACAGAATCTGAAACTAGAGGTCCAAACCTACGATCGTATGGAAAAACATTTGAGGTACATTCGATTTTCATAATACTTCCCTTTGGACATAGCGTGTGGCAATCATTATTACCACAATAAAACTGTGAAATCTCTCTACAGATGGTGATCCGTTCGATTAGTAACGACATCTCTTGGTAGAAAAGCAGAAACTACGACACTACTAGGTTTATTGCGGTCATCATAAAAGTAAACTTGCTTTCGTTTTATTTTCGCTGATTATGATCGTCGCCACATTGAAGAATTATCTAACGTGAATGAAATGTAGTTATTTTTACTCAAATTAGCAATTAATTGATAGTTGGCCACCATTTCCATAACATGCTCACATAAACGAACTCTCTCTGCTGAGTGTTCTTGTGATTCGAGATAGTTTTACCAAATTAACACATTGTACAGTGGGAAAAAAATATGTATAAAACGCGAATAAATTCAATATCTCTGCTCGGAGCGGATGGATTCGAATGAATTTTTGACACAAACTGCAAAAATCTCTATAGTTTCAGATAAGGAGGACGTCATTCGCCGCACGATGCTGAAAATCAGTGTTATGAGCTCGTTTTACCCCGCTCTCTCTTTTCCTCACCCAAGTCCTCACCTTTTTGAGAAAATCCTCATCTATTTCCGACTGGCGTGCAAAATAAATGACTTATTTAACTCGTATTTGCGTAAAAACTTCCATAGCATCGATAATTTGACATAAAGTTGGTCCTGCTTTTATCGATTGCGTTCCACTCCGGGCAGAGATGCACGTAGAGATTTTTACAGTTTGTGTCAAAAATTCATTCGAATCTATTCACTCCGAGCAGAGATATTGAATTTATTCGCGTTTTAACCTATTTTTTCCCATTGTGCATTGATTTATTTCATTCCAAGATGATAATATTCACTATTTTCGAAGCGCATTAATTTTATGATTCTGCCACCCCAATATTCACGGTAAAATTGAATGCGCATAAGCCAACCAACACAATAACTACCAAAATATTACTTTGAAATGATCGCTTTCTACTTACAAATGATGAATCCTCCTGAACTTAACGTATCATCGAAGAAGCTTCTCTGTATCTTGAGCTGTCATAACTTTTGTTGAAAAAAAACAAAATCAAAAATGGGAAGTTTTTCAACTAGGTTTTAAAACGGTTTTATCGCTACTCTTATTGCGGTTTGCAAAACCTCTCCTAGAGTGGTCCACTTAGCCGTAAGATGCTCTTAAAGAGGTTATCAAGACGTTTTGATATATAAATCAGTTTTATTGCAAGTTTTATAAAATTGGTCATGAAGATCTCTTATAGTGACGAACAAAACTTAAAATGTTACTTGGGCTGCGCTGCCACCATAGGTATAGCTGACGCAATACAGCGTTTCATATTTAGCCGCTGGCGCTGGCTGTATGCCAGAACAGACGCTGTATGAGCCGCACCTTTTTGTTGGACAGACGCTCGGCATGCACCTCCTCAAGTAGCTGAAGTCAGAAAGATTTCTAAGCCCAGACTGCATTAGTACACAACTCTTAGCTGGCAGTCTTTGTCATCGATTAATCCGTCGAAGCATGAGATAGGAACTTGTGAAGACCATAGGCGAAACTATCAGGGGTGCCGGGGGTGCCAGGCACCCCCTAAAATTTTGATGCATTGCTTTTAGATATGGGACGATGAATGATGAATGAATGAACTAATGAAAATTTGTTTGTAGTGCACCCCCTGTCAAAGATCTGTAGTTTCGCGCATGGAACAGCTTTGTTGGACGCTCGAGCATTTTCGACTCATCATTTTGCGGCCCATTTATTATAAATAAATATGTGATAAATTTATCATATCTTAGTAAAAAAAAAAGTTCACACGCGTCTCATGCTGTTTAGTGCAGTTAATTGTACCGTACCCAAAACACCACAACATATACTGCACCCTTAACCGAAAAGCTCATCACCCAACTGACTAGGCGGCTAATTATATTTTACAATTTTTTACACACCGTCGGCCGCCCGGTTGGACATGGCATATTTCTCGCTTACGTGAGCATGATGCTATAATTACAAGTCTTTTTTTCCCCTTTTTTGGACAGGTCCCCCGACATTTGAATCAAGACGGTGCGGGTGCGATGGTGCTCAACTTTATAAGAAAGGAGAAAACAACCAAGCACACGCATTCTCCCATAAAAACGTCGAAAATCATCACGACACGCAAACGCACCACGCAGTTTATGACAAATGGATTTCTTTTGTTTATGCTCTTGTAAGCATGGATTTTTCTTCTGTCCACCCAGCAAGAAACACCGATCGATTCGAGCTCCTCCGGCTGAATGCTGAGCTAAGTTACCGTGAAGTGGAGAGGCATCAATCGTTTCCTAAAACTTATCACAAGAATATTAGTATTCTGTTTTGCTTTCTTGATAATACCTAATTGGGGTTTTTATCTAATTCCCGTCTAAGCACCGACTAATAAAGGTCGGATTTATTCTAGCCCTCGCCTAACGCTTTATGGCCAATTTGGTATGAATAACTAATTTATAAATTAGCATCCATATCATATAAAAAATATTATGATAGAACTATATTTCCCTTAAAATAATAAGATTGGATAATTGTCCCTCGAATTCTGTTTCCGTCTAGTCTACGTCTATTTCGGGCAAAGGCTGAATTCAATCCCCGGCTAACCTTCTGCGTGACACTACGGTACATAGGATGGTCAAAAATTATGATTTGACCGTAGGTTTCTTCGAAAAGTCGGTGAAATTTTTTGCAATCCAATTAAAATTATATGTTGAACGTTTTTTTGAGCAGAAAGTTTTTAAATTGATATCGAAGTAGTTCTGGAATAACGAACAAAATAATTCAAATAATATTTTTGCCCACCAGATCATAATCCTCCCTAGACGAAGACAACTAGTTGTTGACATTTTACCGACGGGAAAAAGATGATTTATTTAATTTATTTAACAGCTCTCGCTGCATTCTGCAGCTGTGAAATCCAATGTGAATTGCCACTGAGTTTTTGCGGGGTGAGAATTGAAGGTTGGTTCAACAAATAAATTTGGCGAAGTGAAAATTTAACAGTGATGAAGATCAATCCGGCTAGCTGCTGCTTTGGTAGGTTGCCTTCGTCG
>NC_085137.1:55952691-56010039 GCF_035046485.1 Aedes albopictus | reverse complement strand
ACTACTGTTTCTACCAATGATCAAATTTTTTTTTAATGCAAAATCATTTATACTATCGCATTTTGGATGAGGAACGATGATTTCACTAGTTTACAAAATAAAACGATATTCAAGTACGTATTCCTCCTGCATTTTCTCCTGAATAACAAAACATCACTTATATGATTTTCTTATTTTTTTTGCGTCCTCACAAACATTGTGTAATATTACAGTTTTTGTGCCTCCAAACGTAATTTGTCATGGAAGTTTTTTAGGAAGTAACCTCACAAATGCATTCTGAATTTACAATTTATTAGGGCTTATCAATAAATCTATCAAAGTTTCATTTGGATTTTTTTTTTTCAATATTTATTTAGCTCCTCATATAACATAGTTTCTCATATCTTCAAAAAATCATCCAAAAATCCTCACGGAATTTCTTCAGAATTACCTCCAACGATTCCTTTGGAAAATCTTTCAGGGTTTTTTTTTTTAAATTCTGTCATCGGAGGTTTCTCTAAGAAATCCTTCAGGAGTTCTGCCATTGATTCTTTTAGAAAAAAAAAGTTTCCTTTAGATTTTTTCTATAGAATACTCCAGAAATTATTTTATAAACTTTTTTCGCAAATCCTCACCTGGGTCGCCTTCGATATTGCTCCACGGATTACTTAGAAAATCCTCCAGGTATTTTTTTCGGAAATGAAATCTTCTTTACATCTGCATAGTCTCTGATTTTTCCTCGAAATTGTCATTAGAGGATCATCCACGAATTTCACCGATAATTCCTCTAGAAAAGCTATCAATGGTTCTCTTAAAAATCCTCTATAGATTCCGTACGGAATTTCTTTTAGAGAATCATCTACGGACTCTTTCAGAAATGCATTCATCCGTTCAAAGATTCCACCGGATATGTTTCAAAGTTTCTTCTTAAGAAAGCATCCACAGGCTCCTTCAAAAATTCTTGAAGAGATTTTTACAGATATTTCTCTGGTGCTTCTTTCAACAATGCCTTATGAGAATGCTCCATAAATTTGTTCAAGAATTCCAAGTCCAAGGAAATCTTCTAGAGATTTCTTCCAAAATCATTCCAGAGATTCCTTCATAAATAACTCCAGGAATTTGGTCATAAAATTTAACAAGGTGTCTCTTAGAAGCTCCACCGTTGTTTATATTTTTTCAGCAATTTTTCTAAGGATTCTTAAAGAAGTTTTTCCAGGGCTTCTTTCATATATTTCTCTACAGGAAGTGTTTTGAGTAGATTTGTATGGGTTTCTTCTGAAACTTTACAAGACATAACTAAAAAGCTCTTCTATTTCACTAAACGAATTTTTCAGGCATTTTCCTATTGTTACGATGCGGATCCCCTCCACGGTGGTATTGTGGCCGATGAGGCAATTACTCGTGGTCCATCAGCGAACCACGCCACCGATAGCCGCACACTACCACGCGAAAAATAAAATGACCAACGGATGACCAGACAACAACAAACGATAGGATACCTCGAACAAAAGATTGAAAACCGAAAGTCATGCTGTAAAGCCAATAGAGTTGACGAAATTAATTTTCCCTAAAATATAATTGAATTCCTACTAAATATAAAAATGAGTTTGAAGTTCCTTTGAGGCAACAAAACTCAAGAACGGATGGACCGATCAACATGACTCTTGAACGGTTCGATTCGTATTCGTGGTGGCTGTGTTTATATGTACAAAAAGTTACGAAAATCAACTAGAAAAGTAACAAAATTGAAAAAGAACTGATTTTCTATGAGCTGGGAAGGAAATCAACACGACCGAAATGAAATCAATCTAGAGTGCGGTGCTATTTTGAGCTCAACAGTTGCCAAACCACCACAAGACGGCAAGACAAAGTTTGCCGGGACAGCTAGTTCCTACTAAATATATAGTTCTGTGCTTAAATCTAGTTAAAAGTAAAGTTCAGAAGTGAATTTGAGCCTAAACTATAGTATATCGTTAGAGTTAATAGATTGCCAACTGAACTGTAGTGGAGATAGAGCCAGGGTAAATATGCAAATATCTAGCATGTTTGTTAAAAATACTTATAAAAACCATCCTTAATCTAGGCTTACGTGCTACAACGTGCAATCTACCTACATCTAATCTTATAAAGCTAATTGAGCAACCACTGTGAGTACGACAAAATTAATATACAGAAACACTAATTACATAATAATTTCATGCAGAAGGCAAATACACAGTGGCCCAAAGTGTAGATTCGTGATCCAATTGCGAAAGGTGTTTCACCAAAAATTGTAAGTGGAAAAATAGAGAATTTGGAAAATGTTAATAATAAAACTTAAATTGCAGCTTATAGCTAACCACACCAAAAACTGGTTTGCTTATAGATTTGGGAAAACATCCGTACATTTCTATAAGAATTTTTGTACGTGGATAGGTGCAATGGATGGAGGTCACGGTAAGACGGTGTCCAACTGCAAAACCTGCAACCGTCCTGACTCGGCGGATGCCCAGATGGTTGCCTGCGACAAGTGCCAGTTGTGGGAACACTTCACGTGTGCGAGCGTTGATGAAACCGTCAAGGATCGGCAGTATGTATGCAATGATTGCATAGCCAAGGTGAGTGCCGATAAATCTAAGCGCGGGAAACAGCTGAAAGCTGACAATCGGTCCGCCAAATCCGGTGGAAGATCAGCTTCGAGGAAAGGCTCGAAGATTGCTTCGATCCCAGCGAGCCAAACTTCCAGTGCTCGAGCAGCCGCCCTGGAGGCCCAAATGAAGGTCATCGAGGAAGAGAAGGAGATGAAGGAACAGGAGCTGAAGGAGCAGGAAGAGCTGAAGAAAATGGAACTGGAAGAAGAACAGCGTCAGATCGAAGAGAAGAAGCAATTGATAGAGGAAGAACGACGTCTCCGCCAGCGAAAGCTGGACGAACAACGGGCGTTGCTGGCGAAACAGCAATTGATTCGGAGAGAATCGGTCGAGAAGAAGAATGAGCTAATCAAGCGGATGTCGGAGGCCGGAAGCGGATGCGGCAGCAGTACGAGCTCACTTCCAGATTCACGAAAGAAGGTGAAGAGTTGGCTAGCAGGTCAACATACCGATGGAAGATTTTTGGGGAAGATGGTGGAGGAACAAAAAGCTAATAGAGGCCTTCACCCGACAGTTTCTCGAGACCCATTGGCATACCAGCTACCAACATCGCAATCCAGGGTTGCACAAATCACCTCGCAAATGGCTCGTGGTATGCAAGTGGGAAGCTTGTCCCAAACGCTACAGCAAGCCCGGTCAGAAATTGTCGTGCAACCGTTCCAACGATACGTAGCGAACTCCCAGCCTCACATTCAACCGATGCTGCGTACTAATCAGGCTGTGCACCGCTAGCTTTCCGCGCAGCAGCAGCTGTGTTATCCATACGTACAGCAGCAACAACGCCATCCACACAGCGGCGGCCCTGTCAACCAGGATGCGGCCCATAGTACAGCGCCTGAACAGCAACATGGTGGATATGATCGGTCGGAAGCGACACCGCTCTCGCTGGTCATTGAGCAGCCATCTCAGCGATACGCAGGGATTCCCGGGTCAAGTTATCCAACGTATCCTCCACAGAACGTTGGTTTTTCGAATCCACAGGTGAATCGGCAGTCCCATCGATACCAACAGGAGATCGTGCCTCCGCAAGATCCAGTTCAACAGCCAGCTATGGCTGAACAATCCGTCGTTCTTCAGTCGCAACAGCTTGCAGCGCGGCAGGTAGTGGGGAAACAGTTGCCCAGATTCGATGGCAACCCAATTGACTGGCCTATGTTCAACAGTAGCTATGAACAGTCGACCGCTGCTTGCGGCTACACAAACGCTGAAAACCTGATTAGGCTTCAGCAGTGCCTGACTGGACACGCGAAAGAGTCGGTCTGCAGCAAACTTATGCTGCCAGAGAGCGTGCCTCACGCTATCGAGACACTGCGTATACGCTACGGTAGACCAGAGCTGCTACTCAAATCGCTCCTCGAAAAGGTTCGTCGTACACCAGGCCCAAGACAAGATAAATTGGAAACGGTTATCGAGTTCGGTTTGGCAGTTGGCAATTTTGTCGATCACCTCCGGGCGGCGCAGTTGCAGCAACATCTCACCAACCCCATGATGATGCAGGAGTTGGTAGATAAGCTCCCAGGCTCGATGAAAATGGAGTGGGCTTCCTTCAAGGGTCAACAACCGTTGGCAGACTTAGAGACCTTTGGGCGCTTAATGGAAAAGCAGGTCAACGCAGCTAGTGCGGTCAGCTTCGAGCTTCCAGTCCACGAGAAGACGTGTAAGCACGAAAAGCAGAAAGGAAGGGAGAGTGCCGGAATCCATGCACATTCGCAAAGCGATTGTCCCAGCAGTAAAACGAATTCGTCAGGACAACCTCGGAAGCCGACTAAAATCTGTGGTATCTGTACTCGCGAAGGTCACAGGGCGGCGGATTGCTCTCAGTTTAAAGAGCTGAACGTCGACGAGCGGTGGAAGACTATTCAGAAGAAGGGCTTATGCAGAACATGTCTGAACAGCCACGGCAAATGGCCTTGCAAGTCATGGCAAGGCTGTGCGGTAGATGGGAGCCGACTGAAGCACCATACTCTTCTTCACTCTCCTTCATCGACACACCATGTCAATTATTCATCTACCCATACACCTTCAACGAAAGCCTTGTTCCGCATACTACCTGTCATCCTATACAACGAAGGCAGAAGCGTGTCGGTATTCGCTTTCATCGACGAAGGTTCGGAAATCACACTGCTGGAAGACAACGTTGCGAAGCAGCTGGGTGTAAAAGGTCCCGTGAAAGCTTTAACTCTCCAGTGGACAGGTAACGTTAAGCGGAATGAGTCCAGGTCCCAGGAGGTGAACTTGGGAATATCAGGGAAGTGTGGTTCTGAAAAGTTCGATCTTCGTCAAGCCAGGACAGTCAGCTGTCTATTTCTGCCCAGTCAGCAGCTCAACTACGGAGAATTGTCTCAGCGTTTCCCACACCTCCGCGGTCTCCCGATGGAGAGTTATGAAAATGTTCAGCCGAAGCTTCTGATCGGCTTGGATAACCTTCGTCTAGGCGCTCCACTGAAACTTCGTGAGGGTGGACCGAACGATCCAATTGCTGCAAAGTGTCGCCTAGGGTGGACCGTCTATGGGTGTGCTGGTGACAGAGGAGAAAACGCAGCTTTGGTTAATTTTCACACCGTGGAAGCTGCGGATACGGATCACCTATTGAACGAGCAGTTGCGAGATTTTTTCGCCTTGGAGAATGACGGCCTCTTCAATCGCAACGAAACCCTAGAATCGGAGGAAGATAAACGAGCGCGGATGATTCTCGAACAGACGACTCGACGCATTGGTGACCGTTTCGAGACGGGACTTCTCTGGCGAACAGATAATCCAGAATTCCCTGACAGCTACCCGATGGCGACTAGACGACTGGTGGGATTGGAAAGGAAATTTGCCAAACAGCCGCAGCTCGGAGATCGAGTACGTGAACAGATTCATGACTACGAGCGTAAAGGCTACGCGCACAGGGCGACTCAAACGGAGCTGGACTCAGTGGATCGCAGCCGATTGTGGTTCCTGCCGTTAGGAGTAGTTCAACATCCCAGAAATCAGAAAGTTCGGTTGATTTGGGATGCCAAAGCTACAGTGGGATCTGTCTCCTTCAATTCTAAACTCCTAAAGGGTCCTGACCTGCTGACAGCATTGCTCGCCGTACTCAGCTCCTTTCGCCAATTCCCGGTAGCCGTGTGTGGTGATATACGGGAAATGTTCCACCAGATTAAAATCAGGGAACAAGACCGTCTCTCTCAGTGCTTTCTGTGGCGTGACACTCCGTCAGAAGATATCAAAATATATGTGATGGATGTTGCGACGTTTGGGTCTACATGTTCGCCCGTATCAGCCCAATTTGTAAAAAACCTAAACGCTGCAGAGTTTTCCGAGCAATATCCACGAGCCGCGGTCGCCATCATCAAGCACCACTACGTGGACGACTACCTGGACAGCTTCCGGACAGTCCAGGAAGCTACAGAAGTCGTGAATGAGGTGAAACTCGTTCATTCAAAGGGAGGATTCGAGCTTCGTAATTTCCTGTCCAACTCTGGGGAAGTTCTGCAAGGTATCGGAGAAAAATCAGGAGATCCAATGAAGGAATTGGCCTTGGAGAGGGCTGAAAACACAGAGTCGGTTTTGGGGATGAAATGGATGCCCAGTGTAGACTGCTTCACGTACACCGTCAACCTTCGGGAAGATCTTCAATGGATTCTCAACCACAACCACGTTCCCACGAAACGAGAAATACTTCGGGTCGTTATGAGCCTGTTTGACCCGCTAGGCCTGGTCTCTTTCTTCCTCATTCAAGGAAAGGTCCTAATCGAAGGAATCTGGGCCTCAGGAACAGGTTGGGACGAACCGATCAACGAAAACAACATTCGACAATGGCGCCAATGGGTGGATTGTTTCGATCAGTTGAACACAGTAAGGATTCCACGGTGCTACTTCTCCACCGCCTTTTCCAACAATGCCAATCGACTAGAGGTCCATGTCTTCGTTGACGCTAGCGAAACAGCATACTGCTGCGTCGTTTACTTCCGACTAGTGAGTGAAAGTGGTGTACAAGTTGCTCTGGTTGGATCGAAAAGCAGAGTCGCGCCCCTAAAGACTCTTTCCATCCCACGATTAGAGTTGAAGGCTGCTGTTCTCGGTGCTCAATACCTTCAATCTGTTCTGAGCAATCATGAACTTCCGGTGTCTAAACGCTATCTGTGGACCGATTCCACAACCGTACTAGCGTGGATTCTATCAGACCACCGCCGGTTCCAGAAGTTTGTGGCGGTTCGAGTGGGCGAAATTTTGACACTGAGTGATCCTCAAGACTGGAGATGGGTATGCTTTACGTTTCGTAGACAATCTTCGTCATAAACGGAGCGGTTCAGCACTACAGCTAGGCGTTCTCAACCAAACTGAATTGAAGCGTGCAGAGGATGCGTTGTGGAAAGTAGCTCAAGCGGACTGCTTTCCTGAAGAAATAACAGTCCTGTCTCCGACGCAAGGATCACCAGACACGCGGCACGCTTGCGTGTCCAAATCAAGCCCGATTTTCAAAGTATGGCCGTATCTGGACGACCAAGGGATCCTCCGGATGCGGGGCCGTATTGGCGCTTCATCATTCGCACCAGTCGAAGCCAGATTCCCTGCTGTTTTGCCCCGGCATCATCGCATTACCAAACTTATAACTGACTGCTATCATCGCCGCTTTCGCCATGCAAACAGGGAAACTGTCGTGAACGAAATGCGGCAACGATTTGAAGTGGCAAAGCTGCGAAGTCTCGTCGAGAAGGTTTCAAGGGAATGTGCCCTTTGTCGCGTGAAGAAAAGTCGTCCACAACCTCCAGCAATGGCTCCACTTCCACCAGCTCGACTGCAAGCTTTCGTCCGACCATTTACATTCGTTGGAGTAGATTATTTCGGGCCGGTTTTCGTCAGAGTTGGACGGAGCCAAGTTAAACGTTGGGTGGCAGTATTTACCTGCCTTACAGTGCGCGCGGTGCATATCGAAGTAGTGCACAATCTGTCAACTGAATCGTGCATCATGGCAGTCCGGCAGTTTGTTGCACGGCGAGGTCCGCCAGCTGAAATCTACAGCGACAACGCAACGTGCTTCCAGGGTGCGGGCAATGTTTTAGAGGGTGGTATCACATTTCCCGGAATGCCAACTCCCGGAATGCCATTTCCCCGAGTGACATTTCCCGGAATGACACTTTTCCCGGAATGCCGTTTCCCGGAGTGACATTTCCCGGAATGACACATTATCCGGAATGCCATTTCCCGGAATGACATTTCCCAGGAATGATGCTGGATCATTGAGGCTGAATATGATACTTCTGAACGAAAGTGTCAATAGGTCGAATAGGATATTACAGGTCGAATGACTTTTTTTGGTGGGTTGCGTGTTATCTTCTTGATAGTTGAACTGGTAATGAATTCAATCATAATCCTCAGCCTTAATTAGCACAAAAATACCACATCTCCTTTTCTTTATAATTGGAAGAGCTTTTTATCAGGCCTTTAATATATAAAATGATGGATTTTGATTTTATCGTGCCCTCATGGTTGTCCGTGAGGTAATTTGATTGGCATATCCTCATTGGACCAACCATTCAGTTGTTCGTGAAGACTTCGTATGTCGTGCTGTCATCGGACCAACCAGCCGGTTGTCTGTGATAAATCGAAGGTGTTTTAGTCGAAAGCCCTTAGACCTTCTCATCTACCATAGCAAAGTACATACCAAAAAAACAAAAAATGCAACCAACCTATCAGCCTGTACTTCATTTTGAAGCAAACTACCACAGCTTTAAAGGGACGGCCACTGGGTAGCCTAATGGAATGGTATTATTATGAAACACATACTGCCTATGATCGCATATCAGTCCCATATTTACTGGGTTTCCTATTCATATGGGACAGTTATGCGATTATAGGCAGTATACACCTCGAAAGAACAGCCTATTTTTAAAAGAAGGAAAAATCTCTTATGGGAAAGTTAGTAGAGTGGCCGCCTATAGTACAGTATAGCAGCCGAGTTGAATGGCTTGATTATCATAAATGCATATACATACTACTAACTCTCTCATCAGAGATTTTTCCTTCTTTTAAAAATAGGCTGTTCTTTCGAAGTATATGTATACAACATTAGCAATTCATTTAATTAGGATGCTATGATACTGTAATATTGACCACATCACAAACTCTCCCATCAGAGATTTTTCCTTCTTTTGAAAATAGGCTGTTCTTTCAAGGTGCACATACCTCGAGCACATATCAAAATCAAACTATTCGACTAGGCTGCCCAATGACCGTCCTTAGAATTTAAGCCATTCATGAGCATGGGCATGAGCATAGATGACCGAGTCCTTAGAATTTAAGCCATTCAATTCAATAACCTAGCACGCTAGCTCCCTAATGACTTGATACCTCATTTCGCGAAATTAGTAATTCCGGGAAATGTCACTCCGACAAATGGCATTCCGGGAAATGGCTTTCCGGGAAAATGATCATTCCGGGAAGTGGCATTCCGGGAAAATTATCATTCCGGGAAATGTGTCATTCCGGGAAATGTCATTCCGGGAAATGTCACTCCGGGAAATGGCATTCCGGGAAGTGGCATTCCGGGAAATGTGATACCACCTTTTAGAGAAGCAGCTTGAGCGGAACGAAGCTCTGGCGTCATCTTTTACAAGTGCCAGAACAAAATGGATGTTCATCCCTCCGGCGGCGCCGCACATGGGCGGAGCCTGGGAGCGTCTCGTACGTTCAGTGAAAACCGCAATTGGAGCGGTTGCGGATGCCCCCCGAAAACCAGACGATGAAACCCTGGAAACAATCCTGGTGGAAGCCGAGTTCATCATAAACTCCAGGCCTCTCACCTACATTCCCCTTAAATCAGCAGATCAAGAATCGCTCACGCCCAACCACTTTCTGTTGGGCAACTCCAGTGGCCTGAAGATTCTGCCATCCGAGCCAATGCTACAACGAGGAGATCTAAGGAGTAGCTGGAAGCTGGCCCAATGGATTTGCGACGAGTTCTGGCGCAGGTGGGTCAAAGAGTACGCACCGGTCATCACTCGCCGGACCAAATGGTTTGCGGAAACGCGGGACCTGAAAATTGGTGATCTGGTTCTTGTTGTTGGTGGAACAGCGCGTCATCAGTGGATTCGTGGACGTGTAGAAAAGGTCATCGCTGGGAGAGACGGACGAGTGCGTCAAGCAGAAGTACGCACAGCATCAGGTGTATTCCGAAGACCCGCGGTGAAGCTAGCTCTACTGGACATCGTAGAGAGCAGTGAACCTGACGGCCTTCAACATGGTGGCTCCAGAGAGGATCCAGGATCCCAATCAGGTTCACGGGTGGGGGGATGTTACGATGCGGATCCCCTCCACGGTGGTATTGTGGCCGATGAGGCGATTACCCGTGGTCCATCAGCGAACCACGCCACCGATAGCCGCACACTACCACGCGAAGAATAAAATGACCAACGGATGACCAGACAACAACAAACGATAGGATACCTCGAACAAAAGATTGAAAACCGAAAGTCATGCTGTAAAGCCAATAGAGTTGACGAAATTAATTTTCCCTAAAATATAATTGAATTCCTACTAAATATATAGTTCTGTGTTTAAATCTAGTTAAAAGTAAAGTTCAGAAGTGAATTTGAGCCTAAACTATAGTATATCGTTAGAGTTAATAGATTGCCAACTGAACTGTAGTGGAGATAGAGCCAGGGTAAATATGCAAATATCTAGCATGTTTGTTAAAAATACTTATAAAAACCATCCTTAATCTAGGCTTACGTGCTACAACGTGCAATCTACCTACATCTAATCTTATAAAGCTAATTGAGCAACCACTGTGAGTACGACAAAATTAATATACAGAAACACTAATTACATAATAATTTCATGCAGAAGGCAAATACACAGTGGCCCAAAGTGTAGATTCGTGATCCAATTGTGAAAGGTGTTTCACCAAAAATTGTAAGTGGAAAAATAGAGAATTTGGAAAATGTTAATAATAAAACTTAAATTGCAGCTTATAGCTAACCACACCAAAAACTGGTTTGCTTATAGATTTGGGAAAACATCCGTACACCTATAAATTTCTGAATATTATTTTTCTGGAAATTCCATTAATATTTCGCACCACAGGGGAGAGTCCACCTTCCTGATCACGGAACTCTTAAGACTTTTTTTTAGAAATTTCTGCTGGGAATCCTTCTGAAGTTTCTTTTTGAGGAGGAATTTTTATCCTCAGAGAATTGTTCGGGATTTAAGGGATTTCTTTTGGAATTTCAGCATGAGATTCACAAGCTATTCCAAGGTCTTTTGGAGAAACTATTCATAAAAATTTCTTGAAAAACCCTACAAGGATTGCTTTGAAAATGCTTTCCAGGGCTTCTCGAAGAATTCTTTGAGAATTTCTTTCAGTGATTTATGCAGAAATTCCTACAAGGTTATTATTATTATTTGGAATCAATTACGGTTCCAGTGCTTGAATTTGAGTGAATATGAATGATACGATCAGTCATCAGCGCCAACCATCACTACGAACGAACACGCACAGGGAGCAAAAAGAAACCGAACCAACCACGACCACTATTCCTCATCGGTCGATTGGCTGGTGAAGCATACTGACTGGAAACTATTATTCCTCACTTGCTGTGGTGAGGCTGAAGATGTGTAAGTGATTCAGTGGATTTATTTTTTGCTCAAAACTTGTAAAAACAATCAATTTGTTCATAAGAGAATGATGTACATGACTATTATAATCGATTTAATTCGAGTTTATGTCATTTGCACTGTAATAACAAGATAAAAATCAAGTATATTCATTGCCGCATACACCGGCGAAGAGATAGATTCAGAGAGCCGCACGGAGCTGAATCGTCGTTCCTCACTCTCACTCATAATTTTGATTGCTCCTGCTCCCACTTGCTTCAGAAGCATGTAGCCAATGAAGGCATAATGCTACCGCTTTGGGTTGAAAAGCGTCGGTCAAAGAAGAGCAAATTTTGATTCGTCTGAGGTAAAACGTTTCAATTGTCAAGCGCTGTACGGTTCCATCAGAAATATCTCCCGGGATGTCTAAGAGGACTCTGCACAATTTGTTCAGATATTGCTCCAGGGATTTCTCAGAAGTTCTTCCAGAAATTGAATGACAATTACTGAAGAATTCATTAAGGAATCCCCGAAGCAATTTCTAAGAAAGGAGAATACCTAAAGAAAAACCTTAAAGTACCCTCCTTTTCTTGCTAAATCATGAAGGAACTCTGCAGGCAATCCCAAGGAAAAAATGTTTAAGATTTCTCTTGAAGGACTCCTGAAAAAAAAACTGTAGGGAAAAGTCTAAAGGAATCTCTTGAAAAGTGTCTACATAAACAGCAGACAAAGGCACTGGTGCAATTCTTGAAGAAATTTCTCAGTGAATCTCTAAGAGAGCCTGACGGATTTTCTGAAGGAATCCTTGGAAGAACTCCTGGAGATGGATGAAGTTCTTAGAAATATTTCTTGTTCTCCTTCTTCTTTTTGGCGAGACGTCTGCACTGACTGGGACAAAGGCTGATTTTCAGTTCAGTATCCTATAGGCACTTACATAATTATTAACTGAGAGCTTTCTCTGATACATAACAGTTTGCACGTGTATAACGTATGGTGGAAAGAAGATACACTATGCCCAAAGAAATAAAGCAAGTTTCCTTCACGAAATGTTCCTTTAACGATATGGAATCGAACCTATCACTCTAAGTGTGGTCTTGCCCTAAAGCCCTTTTTGTGTACAAATCCATTCAGAAATTGTATAAGAATTTTTTAACCGTTTCTGACGGACTTTATATACGAAAATCCGTAAACTACTACCTGGAGAAATATCTGAAGGAAACCCTGCAGAAAGGATAAAAAAAAATCCTGTAAAAATACCATAGAAAATCACTGGAGAAATAAAAAAAAGAGTTTTTGAAGGAATCTTTGAAATAATACCTGGGAAAACTGGTGAACCCTGCAGGTTTTCCCAAAATGTTTGAAGTTTCTTAGAAGATTCTAGGGAATAGATTCTAAAGTAATTTAAGCACGAATTGTTGATAGAATCTTTGGAAAAAATCAGACAGAATTCCTAAAGGAAGGTCTGAATAAATTGCCTGGAGGATTGCCTGCAGGAACTGTTGGATAAACCACAGAAGGAACTTCCAGAAGAATCTTAAAAGAATTTTCTAGAGGGATTTCAAAATAAATGCCCAAAAAACTCCATGAATCAATGGAGTAATCCTAAAGAAACTTCTGCAGAATTTCAAGCAATAATTTATGAAAAAGTATCTGGAAATATTTTGGAATTTCTCAAGAAAAACGGTAGAGGAATTTCTGAAAAAAAAATCCCAATCGTTGTAAAAAAATCTCCGGGAATTGCATCTTTTGAAAAAAAAAACGTTTGGATGGATTCATGGAAAAATTCCTACAAAATTTACTTGAGAAATTTCTAGAATAATTAAAAAAAAAAGCTTCTGGGAAAAAAATTTACAATACTTCTAGAGGAATTCCTTCAAAATTGTTCTAAGAAATAAATGAAAAAAAAAAACAAGCATAAACTTCTTTAGAAGTCCTTGAGATTTCTGAGGAAACCAATGGACTAATTTCAAGATGATTTTTTTGAGAAATTTCAACTCCCGGAGAAGGGCTAACATTTTTTTTTTTTGAAAGAATCTCTCAAAAAATCCCTGATGAAGTTTAAAAAAAATCAAGGACATTTTGCATTCGTTTTTGGTTGCTTTTTGAAGGGATACTAAAAGGAATCTTCAGAGAAATTCTTGATAGAATCATTCTAAGAAATCTTGCAAGAATCTTCCTTTGGTAAAAATTACCAAGAATCCCCAAAGGACTTTCTGATGGTGTCCCTGAAAGTGATTTTGAAGACTTCAATTTCAGAGACAAAAAAATAAATGATAATGTATGAAATTATTCTTAGACAAGCACAATAGTGAAGTAATTTCCTTGGAGATGTACCAGTATTTGGGCTGCAGAAGTTAGAAAACCTTGATTAGCCAGCTCGGATTTTATTATGACGGATGGCGGCGGTGAGTCGAAAGCCTGTCGTAATAAAAGTCATATCATCATTATTCTTCCTTTCTTTCTCGAGAAGTTGGGTGTGACCAGTAATGGAAGTTGTCATGCCGTCTCCATTCTGACTTCCGAAGCAACAGCTATTCTTTCCCAAGTGCGTTCTAGTATTTGAAATTACATTCTTCAACAGCATGTCAATTTCTAGTGTGCTATCTAGGAATTACTCCAATACAACACAATGAAAAGGAATGCTATGACCGAGTGGATGAAAAAAAAAAACAAAAGAAAAGTTCTACATGTTTCTGGATGATTCCGGGGAAATATTATGAAAGCTCTTTTAGAAATTATTGGAAAGAAATCTGAATCAAACTCACGAAGGAATTCTTCTAATATGTTTATTCAAAAAATCCAAGAATATATTCTATTCCAAGAGGTTTTTAATGACTTCAAGGCGGCAACTTCAGATTGCAATATGATATTTGTACATTGCTAAACAAATATTTTCTGAAGGACATATCGGAAATAGTTCCATTGACCACACCTCTGAAAAGTTTTTTTTTATTTCTTTTTATTCGTGAATTTTAACTTAGGCTAATTCTTCACACACCTCTGAAAAGGTTTGAATGGGAATTGAATTTGGAGGATATTCCACGACTAGAAAACAAACATGAAATTAATTCCGAGAAGAAATATTTTGGAAGAAGTCTGTATTAATTTCTGAATTTTCTGGTTCAAATTTTGAAAGAAATCCTGAAACCAAGAATTTCGCAAACAATTATTAGCAGTTATGTACAAATAATAACATATCACTTAATACCGACTTTTAAAATTCCTTTTTTCGATAGAACACCCTTCAACGTTAAGGAAATGATCTATCCCAAAAACACCACCAACATTTTGGTAGAACTTCAACGCTCTGTTTTAAATATCTTTATAAAATACCGTTCTCTGGTAAAACTACCTCTTCAATAAATATAAATACATACCCAATTGGAAAAGAGGAGTATTTTCAACTTTATGTATTTATTATTTGCGTAATCGTTCTTTAGAGATGCATAAAAAATGTCTTTTTGCATTTTTAAGAATTACGCTAAAATGCGGAGGATTTTTTTCTTGATTATTTTTCTATATCATGAGCATTCTGGAAAAGAATATATCGACAATTATTTATCATAAGGGTTAACTGACTTGATCGATTTCTTTTCGTCGACTCTCTCTTTCGCTAATAACTTGATCAAAACAAACAAAATCATTATTCTGTTTGTTTCTATAGCAACATGTAGTCGTCTTCTTCGAATTTCAACCAAAAAAATCTTTGGAAAACTCAATACACATTCTGTGATAACACAAAGAGAGGATCGATGAAGAGAACTAGAAAATGTCAGTTAGGCCCAAATAAAAAATCGGTGTCGATATTTGCGCAAAAATAAGAAAAAAGAAAAGAAAATTTTCCCACAGTTTTTTTGCAATTTCAAATTTTTGGAAGTTGTCCAAAATTTTATAAACATATTTATAATCTTTGAGATAAAAGTCCAAGTTAAATGATTATTTTTCAGAAAGCTAGAACTACCATTCCTTTTTTCAAAGATTTATAAACTTTCAACAAAAATAAAGATATGTTTATTCCGAATAGTTTATTTTAAGGATCTTTTGAACATTTACAGTAAAATTCTGATGCACTCCTTCAAAGCTTCTCCAAAAATGTTTATCCAGAATAATTTATTCAAAAATTAAATAAAGAAATTACAAAAAAATCGTATTTCCACAAAAGTCTTCTACTGATTTCATCAATTAGTTTGTTCCAGGATTTTCCTTCAATTCTATTAGAAATAAGAATTTGTTTATCTTGGAACACTTGTGACATGTGACAATGACGTTTCCCGTGAAGTGAAAAGGCGTATTTCAGCTGCGAATAGGGCCTTTTACGGATTGCGTAGCCAGCTTAGGTCCCGTAACTTGCAAACGCAAACAAAATTCGCTCTGTATAAGACGCTGATTCTTCCGGTTGCCCTCTACGGTCACGAAGCGTGGACGTTAAAGGAGGTAGACCGAAAAGCTTTTGGAGTTTTTGAGCGCAAAGTGCTGCGGACAATTCTCGGTGGGAAACAAGAAAATGGAGTGTGGCGCAGACGCATGAATCACGAGTTGTACCAAGTGTACGAAGATGCGAATATTGTGAAACGTATAAAATACGGCAGACTTCAGTGGGCTGGAC
This sequence comes from Aedes albopictus, assembly GCF_035046485.1. NCBI lineage: Eukaryota > Metazoa > Arthropoda > Insecta > Diptera > Culicidae > Aedes > Aedes albopictus. Next base: position 55,994,241 of record NC_085137.1, on the reverse strand, counting down.
ACGTAGTGCGAATGTCGGAAGAAAGAATAGCGAAAACAATATTCAGCAGAGAACCCGGTAGAGGTAGGCGACTTCGTGGGCGGCCGCGAACTCGCTGGCTGCACGCGGTTGAAGAAGATCTACGATCCCTACACGTTCGGGGAAACTGGAGGAACATCGCCCAAGACCGACGAAGATGGTGCTCTACTATACGCTCGGCATTGGAGTAAAGTTACTTTGTAGCCAACAAGGTATCAAGGTAAGGTATCTATTAGAAATAATAGAGAAATTTTCTTCAGAAGCTTCTTAGGAAATAACACTAATTTCTCAAATAAAATATCCACAAGATATGTACAAACCTCAAATTGATGATGACGATGATGATGATTATTGTGTACCCACCATTAGCGCAAGGATTACCTATGGCTGCAGAGTCATGCCGGAAGGGAATGATCTACCTAATGGTTTGTTGTAGCAGGGTAAGCTAAATTCACTGGATACCTTCGGAAGACAACACGATGGTTGTTATCTCGTGACAAAGTCTGGCCACCCCACGAACATTTGTCCAGAAACCAGTTCATTTAGCTTCCTTAGGCTACCCCTTCCAAAATCCCAAGTATCATGTAATTTAAATATGTATAATTAATTAAATAGTTTATAAATTACCTGATTTTACCTGAAATAATAAATATTATTATGATATATAGAATTTGGATTGACCTACCTTACAATTGCAACTTTATTTACCTGAACAGCGCTGAAACAAATAGTTATTATAATAAAGTTAAAGTTAAATTAAGCAAATTACACTGAAACAAATGGAATATTAGTAGTAAAAAAAAAAATTTCAAAAATAAATCAAAACACAAAAAGTAACCCAATTTTTGATCTTAAAATGCTCCTGCATTTAAATCAATCAAGCTGAAGGATTACGAAATCAAATTTTTTTATGGTAGATCTTACGCCGTAACGCACCATTATAAGGTGATCTACCCACGTTACGGGTAAATGTACAAACCTCAAATTGTCCAGAAACGTCAGAAGTCGTTCTAGTCACTCCCATGTGTTTCTACAGGAATTTCTTTCAATTGTATATAATAAAAGCAATCCTAGCTCATTTTTGACGGAATTTCTTCATAAATTTATTCAAGTAATTTCAGATTTTTTTCCAGTTAGCTCGAAAGAATTTTATTCATATGGAAACCTTAGTACAGAAATTCGTTGAAGTTCTTTTTCTAATAATTTGTTAAAAAAAATCTTCAGAAATATTTTTACCTAAAATTTTAAAAATGCTATTTTTTTCAGAAAATTCTTCATTGATTTAGTATTTTTTTTTTACGTTCCGAAAGATCGTAATAAACATTCATCTGCGCCATTTTAAAACCCTTTTCAATTATTTTGAAAAAAAAAACTTTCGAATCTGAAAAAAAAACATCTACTAATATGTTTGTAATTTCCTTGTAGAAACCATTTTTATAAGAATGTCTTCCTTGAAATTATAGATTAGAGAATTCAGGTAATTCATTGGATAATGGCTAAAATATAAACGACTCATAAGAAAGTGATCATTCTTCATAAATAATTCCAAAAGTCCCAGTAAAGAAACAGGGGTGTAAGCAGTAATAAATTACAAAAGTTCCATAAACAAATAAAAAAAATGCATAAATAAATCAAAAATTTCCATAAATAATTGATTTTTGAGCAATTAAAAAAGTCAAAAATGCAATGAATAAATCAACTGTTGCAATAAAAAGCCATTTTTCCCACCAAATAACTTCGAATTTTCCAAAAATAATCGGATTTATTTCCATAATAAATTAGAAAATTCGCAATAAAAAAATATCGAAAATGCAATAAATAATTCAAGTGCAATAAACGAAAAAATAAATTATCAATAAATGTCAAAAAACGAGCAATAAACGTAAATGCATTTTGAGCCAAAAAAATATGTAGACCATGGGGCGAAGCCGCATACAGGATTAAGGAACTGAAGCGGCAGAAGGCTGCATGCATCGTTTCAGTTCTAGGCAAACCACAGATCCAAGAATTTGCCCGGTATAATGCAAACGTAGATGTTATCCCTTTTTTAGGTCCGACGAGCGATAGCGAGTTCGGGCAGTCAGCGATTGCTCGGTAAATTGCAATCATAGCAAGGTAGGCTTTTCAGTCGTTACAGTCATATAAGTGTGATTCAGCATTTCACTGCCTCATACTTTCCTGTATTTGTTTTTCATGGGTAATTCAGTCATTTTTTATTGCATTTTTCCAATTTTTTATTGCTTTATCGATATTTATTGTGAATTTTCTAATTTATTATGGAAAAATCGAATTTATTTAAGGAAAATTCGAAGTTATTTGGTAGGAAAAATGGCTTTTTTTTATTGCAACAGATGATTTATTCATTGCATTTTTGACTTTTTTAATTGTTCGAAAATCAATTATTTATGGAAACTTTTGATTTATTTATGCATTTTTTTAATTGTTTATGGAACTTTTATAATTTATTACTGCTTACACCCCTGTTTCTTCACTGGTACTTTTCGAATTATTTATGGGAAATTTTGTATTTATTATGCAACGTGTAATTGTCTGCCATTGGATAATCTCTATTTGATCGAAAAAAAAATGCGGGATTTAAAAAAAATCAAAAACTAATCCCACTAGACTATTCAGATGGTGCTCACAAGTTCCTACCTCATGCTTCTACGGGTCAAGCGATGACAAAGACCGCCATGGGTAAACGCGCTACAACAGATTAGATGTTCGCCATCCGCCAGGTGTTGCAGTAATGCCACGAATACAACGTGCCTCACATCACTTGTTCATCGATTTCAAATCGGCGTATGATACAATCAATCGAGAACAACTATAACAGATTGTGCACGAAGAGGGATTCCCGGATAAACTGATACGATTAATCAAGGCGACGATGGATCGAGTGATGTGCGTAGTTCGAGTATCAGGGACACTCTCGAGTCCCTTCAAATCTCGCAGAGGGTTATGGCAAGGTGATGGTCTTTCGTGTTTGCTGTTCAACATTGCTTTAGAGGGTGTAATTAGGAGAGCGGGGATAAACACGAGTGGAACGATTTTCACGAAGTCCGTTCAGCTGCTTGGTTTCGCTGATGATATTGATATTATTGGTCGTAAATGAATGAAGCCAGGCGAATCGGATTAATCATTCATGTGTCGAAGGCAAAGTACATGATGGCAAAGGGCTCCAAGGAAGAATCACCGCGCCCACCACCCCGAATTTATATCGATGGTGATGAAATCGAGGCGGTTAAAGACTTCGTGTACTTGGGTTCACTGGTAACCGCCGACAACGACACCAGTGGAGATATTCAGAGACGCATTGTGGCAGCTGCCTAGGAAATCGAGCTTACTTTGGACTCCGCCGAACTCTACGATCGAACTAAGTTCGCCGTCACACAAAGTTAACTATCCATAATACGCTGATTAGAGCGGTAGTCCTCTATGGGCACTAGTATGGGTCACGCTTGTATGGGAAAAATAAGTCCGCGCTCCAGTCGACTTTTTAGATCCCATTTAGGTCCCATATGAACTGTACAAAATTTCAGCGCAATCGGTGAAACTATAATTTAGCGCAAGCGGTTCAAAGTTTTCATAGGATTTACTATAGGAAAAGTTACACTTTCAAACAAAAAAATCCTAGAGGTCACCCTTTGTCTCCTTAATTCAAATCGATCAATGCTTCTTGTAGAAAAATCATTTATAAAACTTTCCTTCGTAGACCGCAAAACGATTGGATGCTTGTGGAAAAAGTTATTGATTTATTACCGATTAGTGATCCGACGAACGGCTTCTTGTTTTGTTTTATCAGCAGCACTGCTGCTGCCGTTGTTGCATGGGGTGGCAGGAGGAATCACCACCCCCAGAAACAGCAGCAGCCAAGGCAGCAGCTACAGTGTTGCTGATAAAACAAAACAAAAAGCCGTTCGTTGGATCACTAATCGGTAATAAATCAATAACTTTTTCTACAAGCATCCAATCGTTTTGCGGTCTTCGAAGGAAAGTTTCACAAATGATTTTTCTACAAGAATCATTGATCGATTTGAATTAAGGAGACAAAGGGTGACCTCTAGGATTTTTTGTTTGAAAGTGTAACTTTTCCCATAGTAAATCCTATGCAAACTTTGAACCGCTTGCGCTAAATTATAGTTTCACCGATTGCGCTGAAATTTTGCGCAGTTCATATGGGACCTAAATGGAATCAAAAAAGTCGACTGGAGCGAGAATTTGATATTTGTCCCATACTAATGGGCACGAAGCCTGGACCCTAGATGCAGAGCAGAGGACCAACGCGCCCTTGGAGTTTTCGAACGGAAGGTGTTGCGTACCATCTACGGCGGAGTGCAGATGGAAGACGGGACTAAGAAAAGGCGAATGAACCACGAGCTGCATCAGCTGCTGAGAGAGTCCACACCGCGAAAATCGGGAGGCTACGGTGGGCGGGTCACGTCATCAGGATGTCGAATAGCAACCCGACTAAAATGGTTCTCTAGAGTCATTCGACCGGTACAAGAAGACGTGGAGCGCAGCGAGCTAGGTGGGTCGACCAAGTGGGGGACGATCTGCGGACCCTACGCAGAGTGCGTAGGACTGGAGACAAACTGCCATGGATCGAGTGGAATGGAGACGGCTACTATGTACAGCAGAGGCCACGAGGCCACCCCGTCCTTAGCCTGATCGGTAAGGTAAGTAAGACTATTCAGATAATAGATATAAAAATAAAATAAAAAATGCACCGAATAGTTTGGAAACCACCGCTCTCAGCCACCATCTGGAAAATGTTTTCACAATCATAAGAAGCTTATTGGACCATCTGTTTATATATGAGCCCTTCTTCATATTTCTGCCTTAGTTCTCTCGGCTTCATGTCATGTTTCCTTTTTATTGTTGTTCGCTGCCAAAGCTCAATAATGTGATATGGAGCTTTGCAATGGACAAACCCGGGTAGGCAATGGTACTAGCTCTACATAGTAGTGGTAAAGTAAATATGATAAAGCGGATGGGCCCATATAGCCGAGGCGGTAAACGCACGGGTATTCAGCATGACCATGCTGAGGGTGACGGGTTCAATTCCCGGTCGGTCCAGGATCTTTTCGTAAAGGAAATTTCCTTGACTTCCTTGGGCATAGAGTATCTTCGTGCCTGCCACACGATATACGCATGCAAAATGGTCATTGGCAGAGGAAGCTCTCAGTTAATAACTGCGGAAGTGCTCATAGAACACTAAGCTGAGAAGCAGGCTTTGTCCCAGTGAGGACGTTACGCCAAGAAGAAAGAAGAAGAAAGATGATAAAGCGGAAACGAAGTAAAACTTCCGGTATCGAGATGCGACCACACCGACGAGATGGATGTAAAGCCGTGGGTGATGTATTCCGTCTATCCCGTGCTTTCCCATACAACATTCACATGTACTGAAGGAAGAAATCCTGCGAAGTAGAAGCAGCAAGGCGACGAAGCGCACAAGTCCACTAAGGAAATTAGATCCGGTTGTGCTACGTTCGAATTGTTGCTTGGTCCGTACATGTATAGGAATGTATCGGGAAACTGAGTTGCGGAGAGTGAATTCGAGGATTTGCTCGATACCCAACCAGTAAAGGCATTCTCTCACATATTCATTTTAAATCTCGACTGACAACCTTCGCTTTTCCAGCAAAGCCCAGAAGGGGCGGCCAGTCAGTGAATGCCAGCAATAACTTACTTCCAATACGGCAATATATTAAAAATGCCTGCACCGATTCACATTCGTAGTAAACTACTACTAGCAATATCACCGACGAGCTATATACGTCTAGGAGGGCTGCTTATTGCTATTCGACTGTCTGTTTACGGAATGCTTTCACAAGGAAGATGATTGCTGAATGCCAACAGTTAGTGTGGACTTGTAAGCAATGCCGGTTATTTCCGACTGAACCAAAGCCGGCAGCATCCTGTTGGAGCATCGAGCATACCTACATATAGGCTAGTTATACTACTGGTTGGAACATCGAAGAGCAACCCGTCAACTGCAATACAAAGTAGGATTGGTTAGGCTCGTGGGTAGGTACGAAGAAGAATCCTAGGAGGAGAAAGCGACGTGGGTGGGCGAATCGAATAATGATAAGATCTTGGAAAATTGCTTCACACAAAAGCCGATTGGGTTGGTCCAGCAATGGTGAAGGGGAATCCGATGTAGTAGGTCTTTTGTAGTAGAAAGTGGAATGATTAAAAAGTGCCAATCAATTCAAAGGTACGTAAGTCATTCAAAATGAAGCCTTTGGCTTCAATGCTCTTCAATGTGGTTAATTCCCTGGATTCATCATGAACGAATGAATAGATGCCACAATTTATAACAATCATTCATACGATCAAGTTTGAAAGGCTGCCCTTCGATGACCATAATCAAACTTGCTTGTTGTGTTTCAAGCAATTCAGATGAGTTTTTGCACTAGATTACATTGCATCCTAATCTCTACCAAAAAAAAAACAGACAAGTCCGATGTAAGACAGCCGTTAAATTATGGTTGGAGTGAATTGTTTTACATCATACATGTTTCTCCGAATAAAGAAATTTGAAATAAAAACAAACCATTCATATTTCATGACATCCAAATGACAATAATATCTTTCCAGAGATCATTCTCACGAACTTTCTTTGGAAGAATACATTAATTTCTCAATACAAGAAAAGAGGACGTCAAGTTGAAGAATCTTCAATGAAGATGAAAATGCACAACAAACATACTTCCAGTTATTCATCCACGTCTTTAGCTATGATTAGAAATTGATCATTGCCATTATTTTCTTCTGTGATACTGAATGTGAAACTTGTTCAACGATTTGTTCATCATTATATTGGGAAAAATTCGCCGTTTAGTACTATCATAAAAATAAGACAATCCATCAGAAAGCCACAAAATGTTTGTGTATACACAACGTGTTTATGCAACCCAGCAACATTTTTCCCCAAAATAAACTTTCGCTCACACAATAATAGCCCGGCAACATGAAACCACGGAATAATTAAAACTACCGGAATAAAAGTATTAATTACATCCTCTCAGTAAGAACGAGAGCCAAAGAAAAAAACCGGAACCTCAGAATAGCATCAACCGAAAACCCAATTTATCCAGGCAAGTTTCACGCAACAAAGAATTTTGTTTCTCAACTTTTCGTCAAGCGCCACCACCGGAATGAGAGTTGTTTGGTATAGGTAGACAGGAGCACAACAAGGAATATGAACGAAACTTTCCCACTGAGAGTTACTGGGTTCGCATTTCTTCTTCGAACTGGTAGGAGACGGAGTTAATTCGTAGCATTTTATAATTGTACCGTTACTTAATAAACTGATAGGTTAAAAATATCTGCCATTCAAGTGAAAATTGAAACTTTTACATCAGAAAGGTAAATGGAAGATGTGTTCGACTGTTCGAGTTAGAAGTATCGTCTAAGGATTTTTTTCTTCCCCTCCCCTGTTGGGGAAATTAAGCCAGTGCGTCCAATAAGATGAACTTTTGTGGCATGAAGGAAGTGGTCTAAGGATATGCGGTATGGGATATTTTTAGGGCGATACGAAACGAAGCGAAATTTCAAAATTTAAATTCGATGCGGTACGAAACCAAACGGAATTCAAAACAGTTCCGTCAAATCGATAGGAAATCAGAATTGACTCGGTATTTTTCATAACGAAACGAAATTTTCTCTATCCCTCTTATACCCAACTCCGCCTTTAGATGGGGTGCAGTTTGAGCATATTTATATTTTTTCTTTTCTGACCCGTAACGTGGGTAGATCACCTTGTAATGGTGCGTTACGGCGTAAGATCTACCATAACCAATTTTGATGTCGTAATTCTCCAGCTCAGTTAATTTAAATGCAGGAAAATTATTATATCAAAATTTGGTTTACTTTTCTGTGTTTTGTTTTATTTTTATATTATTTTTTTTTTTCATTACTAATATACCATTTGTTTCAGGTAAATAAAATTGTAATTGTAATGTAGGTCAATGCCAATATGTCTATGCATCACAATATTAATATTTATTGTTTCAGGTAAAATCAGGTAATTGTTCTATATAATTAAATATATTTAAGTAGGGTATTGGTTCCCTTCTTAAACATGTGGCTTCCATTTTCATCCTACGAAAAACAAAGGATTGAAGCGCTGTTTGTTTTGTTTCTTATTTTTGTATTTTTTGTTAGAAGTGAGCACCCATGAAAACAAAAAGAACGGAATCAATCGGTGCCGTAATCGCTTGTTTTCGAATAGGATGAATATGGGAGCATGAGATTAATGATGGCACACATACCCTACATGATGCTTGGGATATTGGGAGGGGTAGCCTAAGGAAGCTAAATGAACTGGTTTCTGGACAAATGTTCGTGGGGTGGCCAGCCTTTGTCACGAGATAACAACCATCGCGTTGTCTTCCGAAGGTCTCCAGTAAATTTAGCTTACCCTGCTACAACAAACCATCAGGTAGATCATTCCCTTCCGGTATGACTCTGCAGCCATAGGTAATCTTTGCGCTGATGGTGGGTACACAATCATCATCATCATCATCATCATTTATATTTTTTTCTTTTCTGGCAAATCAAATCTTTTAAATTTTTGGCTGATATTTCAGACTGTTTTGTATATCTTTTTGGATTTTGGTGTCTTTTAGACAAGGCTGCGATCATTCATTTGCAAAGATTTACATTCATTTGCTATTATCTCAGTTCAGAAGCATGCTATCGAAAAACAATGTATGGATGAATTTAACCTTGTAATTTTATCTGAAAGTTTGCCGAATAACATTGGGATCGCAAACGTATACCAAAGTCGTAAGCGAGCTGTGAAGGCAACTCTCCACGCGGTGAATGTAAATTACATTCACGCTGTGGAAAATTGCCTTCACAGCTCGCTCACGACTTTGGTATGCGTTTGCGACCCCAATGTTATTCGGCAAACTTTCAGATAAAACTACAAGGTTAAATTCATCCATACATTGTTGTTCGATAGCATGCTTCTGAACTGAGATAATAGCAAATGAATGTAAATCTTTGCAAATGAATGGTCGCAACCTTGCTTTTAGACCATATTTACAAAAAAAAAAACAATGAGAACAATATGTTTTGATCACTTTCAGATGGCATTGTTTTTTTTTTGTTTGTATTAACGTGTAGTTTAACTTTAATGCTAATTCTACACTTCGATGTCATTGTTTCTTTTGTATTGAGTTGCAACAAGTAACATATTTCTTTAATTTTTTCTCAATTTTCCTTATAGAAACATAAAAAAATGAATTTTCCATAAAAAAATAAAAATATAAAATTTTAAGCAACAATCATAAAATTTCAAAATGTTTTTGTCTTAAAAAATCGGTATCCCAAATAGATTTTAGATGACGAAAAATGATACTTAGATCAAAATCGAAAAATTGGGTATAAGCGGGTTAAAATTTCGCGTAATTGGACAGTTATATAATTTTTGTGCTTATGGATTACTAAAACAATTAAAACGGACGCTATGAAATAAACAAAGCCTAGTGTGTGTGACATAATTCGACTACAAACGCTGTGTAACAGTCCATATATCGTGGCGCTTTTGTTTTGACGTGGTGAATGTCGGAAAGAATTGCTTCAATAGTACTGAGTGTTTTTATTTTTTTTTTTCTTGGCGGCGTCAGTCGTTTGGTCAGAGAGATAGTGGACGGAGCATGGCTGATGAAAGCCATGATGAGGGCGAAGAGATGGACTGTCTGCAATAGAGAGATGGACTGTCTGCAATAGAGAGGCTGAGCAGTAGCTTGACAAGATCATCGACTTTGCGTCCACGAAGTTCAACATAAGCAAGGACCTTAAAACGGCCATGTTGCGATTTCGTAAGACGATGGACGATGACAGGCAAGATCACGAGAGACTAGTGAAAACTGCAGCAGCGGCAGAACCGGCGGAAGCAAAGATTACGAAGTTAACCCAGACGAAGGCTTTCACTTTCGCAGGAAGCCCAAAAGGTGTGACGAATGCGACTGCCAAATGGCGTTTGGCCAAATGGCTGGACACCCTAAATATATTGCCATTGAAGGGCATTAAAGTATCGATTTTGATTCAATTTTACTTTCGTTTTCTCAGAAGCTTCAGAAGCTATTTAAGTTGATAATAAGGTCGCAATATTTAGGAATCCCTGAAGGATTTCCGGGAGGAATCCTAGGAGGAACCCCCGATGAAATTCCGGGAGAAGTCCCGAAGGAAGTCCAGGAGAAATCCCTGAAGAAATTCCAGGAGGAATCGCCGAAGGATTTCCAGAATGAATCCCCGAATGAATTTCAGGAGCAATCCCGAAGGAATTCCAGGAGAAATCTCCTGGATTCTGCGAAGGACTTCCACAAATAATCTCTAAAGGAACTTCAGGAGGAATCTTCGAAGCATTTACAAGCGCAATTATCAAAGGATTTCTAAGAAAAGTATTTGAAAGAACTCCAGCAGACATTCCTGCAGAAAATCTAGGAGAAATCTTCGAAGAAATTTCAAAGGGTACCGAAGAAATTCCGGTTGAAGGAATTTTAGGAGCAATCTTCCAAAGATTTGTCCTGCAGAGTCCTGCAAAGGATTTCCAGAAATTATCTCCACAAGAATTACAGGAGTAATCTGCGAAGAATTTCCAGGCGTAATCCCCGAAAGATTTTCTAGCGAAATATTCGAAAGTATTTCAGGAAAAATTCCTGAAGAAATTGTAGGAGAAATACTCGAAGGAATTCCAGGAGGAACGCCCAAAGAAATTCCGGGAGAAGTCCCGAAGGTAGTCTAGGAGGAATTGCCGAAGCATTTCCAGGAGGAATCCCAGGAGGAATCCCTGGAGGAATTCCAAGAGAAATCCCCGAAAAAAATCCAAGAAAAGTCGCCGAAGGAATTCCAGGCCGAAGGAATTCCAGGATGGATCCCCGAAGAAATTCCTGGATTCTTAGAAGGATTTTCAAAAGGAATCTCCAACGAAGATTCAGGGCGAATCTTTGCAAGATTTCCAGGCTCAAATACCGAAGGATTTTTAAGGAAAATCTTCGAAAGAATTCCAGGAGAAATCTCCGAAGGAATTCCAGGAAGAACTTTTAAAGAAATTTCGGGAGAAGCTTCGAAGGAAATCCAGGATGAATTCCCAAAGAATCTCCAGGAGTAATCCTCGGAAGAATTCTGGGAGAAATCCCTAAGGAATTCCAGGGATCTTCGAAAGACTTCCAGAAGGAATACCCGAAGGAATTCCAGGAGGAATTTCAGAATGATTTCCTGAACGAATTCTAGGATGAATCTTCCAGGAGAAATCTCTGAAAATAGATCTTCACGAATCACAGAAACTCCAGAAGGAATCTCTGAAGTAACTCCTGAACTAATCTCTGTAGTAATTCCTGTAGGAACTGCAGTAGGAATCCTTGGAAGAACTCCTGGACTAATCTCTACATGGCAATTTGTATAAAATCCTGAAAGAACTTCTGAAGAAATGGATCTCCTGGAGGCATTACCGAAACTTCCTGAAAGAATCTCTGATGAAACTTCTGGAGGAATACCTGAGGGAACTCTTGTTGGAATAGCTGAGTTGAACTACTCGGGAGATAAAGGCACTCCTGGTGAGATTCAAGGTTCTTACCAGGAGTGCCTTTATCTCCCGAGTAGTTCAACAACCACTGAAGCAATCCCTGCAAGAACTACGAACTCCTAGATGAATACCTGAAGGAACTACTGATGCCATTTCTGAACAAACTTCTGGAGAAAATCCTGATTGGAAGTTTAGGAGAAATCTTTTCAGGAATCCTGTAGAAATCTTCGAGAAAACTTGGCGGTGCTTGGCCTAGAAGCTGGGTTGGCGTAACGTTCAAAGGTCGGTTGGGGTTCTCAAGGGCGGATTTCACTTCGGGGATCGCCTTCGTCCGACGGCTAGGGAGGATACAGCTCCGGCCTCGATCCAAGACGTACTCGATGTCAGAATACTCTTACTGCAGGGCCACCGTTGGCTATCGTTCGCCCGAACTTAGCTTCCGGAGCCAGCTCGCGGTACCTGGCCTGCTATGGCCAAACTTGGTTTGAAGGAATAGTGTGCCAGTCAAGCGTTACTGGGTCCTGATTCGTTGACTATATCAGGTACGCAACAATGGATCACTAAAATAGCTAAAACGGCCGCTATGAAATGAACAGATAGCGCCACCGTAGCCTTGTGTGTTTGACGTAACTCGACTGCTGTCACTGTGTTACCGTCCATATACGGTGGCGCTTTTGTTTTGGAGCGGTGAGTAGTGAAAAAGTCGGCTTCAATGATCCATTATTGTTAAGTTGGGAAATCTAAGAGTTTTAAAGAGCCAAAGTTGAACCATTTGTATGGAGATTTCGCTTTTTGCGATCCGTCCCGAAAAGGTGAATAGAAATTGCAATGAATAACCCATTTGTCATGCCCTCTGATTGATAGAACATCCGTAACTGGGAAAAACTTTATTTAATATTTAATTAGGTATGTTTGAAATATGGCAAGAAGAATTAAAATTGAACGAAGAATAGCTAGATATAAACTAAACACGTTTCAGAGCAGCGCTTTTTAAAATTTAGTATGTAGACCCCGTTTTCCGCGGTACTGTCGTAAGTTTACCTTTAATTTCAAGAAAATGTTATTGCATGCAAATATTTTTGGAAAAGTATCGTCTAAATCATGTCAAAGCTTTGTTTAACTTACTCTTGATAAAGACCTACATTTTTGAAATTGGACGCAAATTAGCGAAGATATGAACTAGAAAAAAACGTGTTTTTGAGGGGACGACCATATACATTTGTTCGATATTGCATCTTCAAACAGTGTCTACCCAAACAACCTCTCAGAATCAATAAAAAGTACATGATTGGCCAAAGGATTCTCACTCGTATCCTGGAAGTCAATTAAATTCCAATGCCCACTCCGATATCAACCAGGCTGCTGGATCTGCTGGAAGGGTTGTGCAGTTGGAATTTTATGGATTTGTGGCAAAGCAACAGATATGAAGAGGAATTTTGCAATTGGATTCCGGTCAATTCCTGCTAGTCTGGAGTCGTTCCTGTTGACAATCGTGGTTTGGCACGTCACCAAATGAAAGCTTTTTGTATAATTTAGTCTTCAATCAGTACCTATAAAAACCAACACGGGTCTAAATTGTACTTTACCTAACCACAAGTATATTTCCTATCTGTGGTGGAGCATCACTCGGAGAGATTTCTCATCTAGATAAACCCCGGAAACATTTGTACCCTCAAACCAATTCCTTACCGGCGCGGCACCAAAGCACATGGCTTGGAATAAAAAATGCACAAGCCTTGCAGCTAACTTCATCACTTCTGACATCCGGTTTCTTTGCTGCTTGTGGTACTGCTGCCACCAACGACACACACAAGAAGGTGAATGGGAACGAGCAGAAAAATTTCTCGCCTCTTTCTTCCAAAGCTGAAACCAAAGAACCTTTTCCGACACTTTTCGTCCATTTCCTCGGACTGGGGCAGGCAGTTGGTGCACAATGGGTAACGTCGTGTAAAAAGATGAAACTTAGTTTTTAAGATGTTTTACATTTCCTTATTTTGATGCATCATTATTATTATTGTATATTTTTAACTTCTGATTTTCAAGAAGGGAAAAGCCTCTTTGAGTTTTGTCCTCTTTTTTGATGAATCAAAAAATCTGCTGTTGCTTTCTCTTGTCTACTAGGTTTATTCAAAATTCAAGGTATGTAAGAAAGATGTGTGGTTATTATTTCTTTTCCAGTCCCGTTGAGGCTCCATACGGAGTTGCCGCTCGCAGATATTCAAGTATCCAGGTCCATTAAGGCCATGGGCTCAGAAGAAAATCAGTGTTAACCGCTATAGAGGGGACATTAATTTTGACCAGTCGAACCGCATAAATTCCTTACTGTGCATCTTCCCCCGACACCGAATACCACTATATACACTTTGATGAAGTGGGAACCTCTGTCTATGACGATGACGATGATGTTGCCGGGGGAAAATGTTGTCAACACTTTGCAGTTTGAAAGTGTATTTTCTTGCTCACTTTTTTCCTTCGCCCTGGCAGATAGACATGCTGCTGCTGCACCGGAAAATAGACTTGAAAAAGTGCTTTTCCTTGCGTGCATCTGTCGTTGAATGCGCTCGACGCCACCTGGCTCCCATCCATCTATCCATTCATCTGGAGAACCATGGACCCCATATTGCATTGCATGGAATGATCCGTTCGGGCAATTTTCCCGGCCGGTCTTGTGACTCGTCTCACCGCGGCTTCGGAGATGGAAAGTTTCGTTTACAACTTTTGAGTAGTGTTTTAATGCTGTTTCTGTTTCTGCTAGGGCTGTTTTGTTTTTTATTCTTAAGGGTTCCCACGGAGAAAGCGTTCGCCCTCTCGATGGATAAGTTATAACCGAGTTCAGGGATCATATTTTTCTCCTTCACTCCGGTGGTGCTTATCCAAGTTGTAAGTAGTTTTACAGTTCTTTTCGACGCTGCTGGATGGGAGAACACAAGCTTTCAAGCACAATGTTGTGCGCTGCCAAGCAAGGGAGAAACTGCGGAGCAGAATGCATTTTGATGATGAGGACGACAACTACGTGGAAATGCTACTTGAAAGTTGTATTGCTTCAAAGTTTTCGATGTTGTAGGAAACGGATCGTAATGAAAGGCTCGATTCAAAGTTCAGTAAATAGCTGATGTTGACGGGCTACTTGAAGGAGCTGTTGGGAACATAAGCGCGAATATTTGGTTTCTCGAGTTTTGGCAACTTCTAAAACTAATTTCATTCATGAAATGGTTCTAGTTGAACTTCATGCTTAACTTGCTTTACTTTTTTATTATTTTGAATTTAAAATGAAAGCTCATTCTTCACTATACTTACTCGACTTTTTTTCCAATAGATATTAATAAACAACGATACCACTAAGCAATACAAAAAATGTATGCTGAATGTTGATCTCAGTTTCTGAAAGTACCATTAAAATTTTCAAAACACTTTTGGGGTTTTTCTAGTTTCCTTCGAAATTTTAGTTTATTCAACTAACAAGTTTTTGGCTATAAATTGGAGGCAAACGTTATAAAGTATATGTATATGTCTAACACTTCCTCTCTGGCAGATACCATGAAGATTGGGCAGTTGCCTATGTTAAGTAATGCAAGATCTGTACTACTTAAGTACTCCATCAAACTGAAGCCTCTCAAGTTAATGTCTGAGCTGCCCCAGATGATACGGTGAACATCAGCAGCACTACCCAGAATTAGCGGAAGGCCTTAAACCGAACAATAGACATATTTCCTGTTGAGGTTTCCAACGAATTCATCAATTGTGACAGCACATACATGTCTGGTGGTTGGTTCAGAGACGAGCGTAGCAACGATTGCGTTGTTGACAAGCACACATGCTCGAGGCACGACATGCGGGTTTGCCATTTCATTTACTGAAAGTAGCTAACACTGGGTTCACAAGGTTCCCTGGGCATAAATTCCCTTTACGAAAGTAAGATTCCTAGACTAAGGTAACTTGGGCTGTACCGGTTATACCATTTTGCATAAGTCTACATAATTCCGCCCTTATTAATCCTCAAGTTTGAGACTAAAGAAAGACCGCTGATTGTATCGGAGAAACACAAGATCCACTGTACCATTGCACCGGTTAGCGCAGTACTCAACAGGCTCCGCTAGCGGCTAGGTTTTAATTTGAATCCCTCCTAACAATTCATTCCTAGGTACGGTTGTAAGCATATAGCCCAATATTACCATTAATTAGGGTTCAGCAACTAGAATCTCTTTACTGATTTGGTTGCGGCCATATTCCATGAATACTCACCATTGACACTCCAAGTGAGTTAGATGAAGCCGTGGATACTACAATGACCTTCATCATGGAAGCTTTCGAAGAAGCTTGCCCTCTGCAGTTTGTGAAGACTACAAGAGGAACCTTTGGTGGAACTCTGACAT
This sequence comes from Aedes albopictus, assembly GCF_035046485.1. Lineage (NCBI taxonomy): Eukaryota > Metazoa > Arthropoda > Insecta > Diptera > Culicidae > Aedes > Aedes albopictus. Next base: position 55,978,308 of record NC_085137.1, on the reverse strand, counting down.
GGCGCAGCTCATGAAACAATGTAGAAAGAGTTGGAACAGATGACGTTCGGCTAGCTTGGAGGCTTTCAGGTCGGCTCGCAAGGCCTACAAGAAAGCTCTCCGGTCTGCTGAACGATCTGGCTGGAATAGGCTTCGTACAAATGTTCCCAGTTTGAGTGAAGTCAGTCGGTTGAACGAAATCCTTGTGAAACCTAAGGATTTTCGAGTGCACGAACTTTGTTTGCCAAATGGCGATTTCACTTCCTTTGATGAGGAAGTTCTGGAATGCATATTCAGCATACACATCTCCGGATGTGTGGATATTACATCTTCGGGTGAACCTGATGTCTTTTCTTGTAGTTTTGATTCTCTGGCTTCGTCCCGGAGTTTTGTTACTATGGAATCGATTGTTTGGGCACTAAATAGTTTTGCTCCTTTCGAATCTCCTGGAGCAGATGGGATTTATCCAATTTTGGAAAAAAAATACACGTTTGCAGTTTTGCTATAGAATATATTCTCAAATCTTGGCGTAATAATACTGTAAACCCTATTCCAAAAGTGGATCATGCGTCGTATGAAGAAGCAAACAGTTTCAGGTCTATTTGTTTGACCTCTTTTCTTCTATAATGCTTAGAACGCATTGTTGATCATCGAATCCGTGATGTTCATCTGGCCAATGTGCCTCTTCATGTGAATCAACATGCCTACCAATCTGGAAAGTCCACTTTGACTCTTTTACACAAAGTTGTTTATGATATCGAGAAGACATTCGCTTAAAAGCAATCTAGTTTGGATGTTTTCTTAGGTATCGAGGGTGCCTTTGACAACGTGCCTTTCGATGCCATATTGGAAGCCGCACGGGGTCATGGTATATCTCCAATGATTTCCAATTGGATTCACCAAATGCTCAAAAACCGACATCTCTTCGCGACATTGCGTCAAGCGGCGATTAGAAAATTGAGTGTTTGTGGATGCCCCCAAGGGGGAGATCTGCCTCCGCTTTTGTGGAATCTCGTAGCAGATACTCTATTGAGGCAGCTCAATAATAGCGGATTTCTTACATGTGGTTTTGCCAACGACTATCTAACATTGTTTGTTGGTATGCGCAGCGCTACCCATTTTGACCTGATACAAAGCGCTCTCCAGGTAGTTGAGGGGTGGTGTCGCCAATATGGCCTTTCGGATAATCCGAGTAAAACATCTATTGTTCTTTTCACGGAAAAGCGAAACCGTAATGGCGTTCGACTTTTACGTCTCTTTGATTCTGAAATCAATGTGACTGAACAGGTAAAGAACGTTGGCGTCATTCTTGCTTCCAAGCTTTCCTGGACACCTCATACAGTAAAACCTCCATGAGTCGATATTGAAGGGACCATCGACTCAAGGAAATATCGAGTAGTGGAACAATTATCCTTTGAGAAACTTTTTTGGGGACCATCATAGTAACCCAGAAATTATTTTTCAGTATGAAAAAATTTACCTCCATGAGTCGATATCGAGTCAAGGAACATCGACTCATGGAGGTTCGACTGTATTGAGTTCAGCATCAAGAAAGCTTGTATGGCCTTCGGGCAATGCCGGCGAACCTTTGGTACGACTTGGGGTCTAAGCCCCAAGTATATCAAATGGATGTACACTAGGGTGCCAATGGAACGTATGGGAAAAATTTGACCATCGAATTTCAAAAACGGGTAGTGCTCAAAAGTTTCGTCTCCTCAAAAAAAGTCCCTATGCAAAATTTCAGCTCAATCGGACTTCGCTAAGGGGTGGCCCAAAGCGATCAAAGTTTGGCTGTTTTGAAACACGAAAAATATCCCAAGGTAGGGATACATGAAAATTACGAAATCGAAAAATTTTTTTTGATGCCAAATGCCTTAAAAGTGCATGAAACGTCGAGATCTGGTGTTATCTCAAAAAATTTTTTTTGGAAAAAAATTGACTTTTTGGACTTAGAAAATTTTTGAGTTGGGGGAGTGAAATTAATTTGAAATGGAGGAATTGAATTTAGTTGCTGAAATATTCATAGCAATAGTACTGGAACATGTCTTATATCATCGATGGCAACTGCTAGCATATTATATATCATATATCGTTAGGGTGGTTCACTTATTTTGCATTAGGGTGACCCTTTTTGCAGAAAAATTTAAAAAATAAGATAATAGTATTAAAAAATTTCTTATAAAACTGTAAGTCATTTTCAATGTTGAATATATATAATATTTCATTAGGGTGGCTCATTTATTTTTAATTAGGGTGGTTCTTTGAGATGGAAATTAAGAACAAAAAAATATTTCCCGAAAATTTACCACTCATATTTTTGTATAGTTTAATATCATGATCCTTTATTGGCATGTAACACTTTGTTAAGATATTCCTAGAGCAACATGTTGAAAGGACGCAACAACCATTGCAAATTTCTGCTTCTCCTGTCCCTCCCGGGCGTATCCCCAATTGTTCATGAAATATTTTATTTTCTTTTTTAAATTTTGAATCTGTTTATTTTTTTGGTGCTTCACTTATTTTGCATGAGGGTGCTCCTTTTTGTAGAAAAATAAATAAAAAAAAAAACGATAATAGTATTTGTATTTGAATTGTATTTTCCGTTAGGGTTGTTTATTTTTCTTGGAAATTAAGATCAAAAAATACTTCCAGAAAATTCAACCAGGTAATATTTTTCGTATAGCTTCAAGCCATGATTCCCTACAAATCTTTCGGTGACTTATCTATAATGAGATATTCTCTAATTATTATCTCTCCTCTCGTTCTATTTCATTAATCACAAAGTGATTAAAACCTATTTCTATCTACAGAATTAAATATTGTGGTACGGACTACTAAAGAGATTAATTTACTAGAGAGGTTCATCTCATTGTAAGATTTTGAAAAGTTTTGTGAGACTAAATTCAAAAATTCGACTAAACATTTATTCAGCTGTTTCTATGAGGAAAAAGAGTTTGGTTTGAAAAGTAAACTGTTTTTTGTTTTTTTCATTAATGCGGTATTTGCAGATATAATTTACTTTTGCAATGGTCATGACCAAGCATGTTCGTACTGAGCGGATGAAATTTATGCTCGCAGTTCCGCAAGGAGCGTTGAAATTCACCCGAGTGAAATTCTCTCCGTGTGCTCAGTGTGGTACTGCGGTTTTTTGACAGTTCGAAAAGACATTTAAATTATTTCAACATCCATCTATCAGTTAAGATAGGAATATTTAATAAATACGATGATTTCGGTAGTGCAAATCAATAGAGCATAATTTTCATACGCTCAGTGCGAACAAGCCTGGTCGTAGTAAAAGGGACGTTACGAACGAGTGGGAACGGTTTTGTGATATTTACTAAATTCATGCTGATAGGTTTTTGGTACATTACATCGAATATATGTTCTTAAATTACATCTGATTTTTTTGAACTTTTATTTCCATTTTCTTTTTTGCTATTCCTCTGCGTAATATCAGTTTCCAACAAGCATTCCGGAAGAGAGAGAGCACATAACACAGCGAAACAAAAATTAAATTTTGGTCTGTCTCAAACGCAAACTTAGGTTAAACGAAATATATGGCATAAATCGTTAGTTTAGATGTAATTCGACGAATTTACACTTGCTTTAAGGTGAAACTTCAAGAAATCCCATTGCAATTTTTCATACAAACTTTAGAGGCACAAATCTGACGAACGAAGCATCGAATCAAGCCGCACTTGATTATCCTGGCTTTGCTCACTTGCAAAAAGAGGCAGCTTTTCCAAATCAAGCGCATTTGTTTACGAATTTTTAAGATTTGTGCTATTGAAAACGTGAGTAGGGGTCCAAGTCGGCCATTGTGGCAGCCATATTGGTATTCTTTGAAGTTTCTCCTTAAAACATAATTTCCATACTTAATGGATTGCAGTAAAAAAAGCCCAAAATCACATATTTTGCCGTATAAATTGAGGTATAGCTCAAAATCCTGACGTGCTAGAGCAAATCTGAGCCCGGATTCGGATTCAGCGACCCAAAAACTGTCAGAGACACATAAGTTTGCTTTTGAGACAGACCAAAATTTTTTTTTTTTTTAATAAGTTCGCTTCTAAGAAAAAAAAAATGTTTCGCTGTGCAATAATTCTTTTGTGTGCTGACTGCCTTGTACAAATGAGTGCAGTTCAAGTGTAGAAATGTCGTTTGATTCGATTATGGATTTACCAGACACACTTTTTGATTATATGATATCAAAATATGGCTGAAAAGATGTTGCGATTACTATCCAAAAACTGCAGATGTTTCAAGAACCTTTTATGTACTGCTTTGGCAACTTCTTCGTTAACAGCCTTGTAGATTTTGAGCGATCCTATCAAACATGTTTGTGCCTATGAACTTCAGACATAACGTATGTCGAACATACCATTTCGGTTGGTTATCCGAAAAACATCAAAATTCGAGGAGATGAACCAGCCATAGGCTGAAAATCTCGATAATAAAGATACATAAAGAAAATCAACATTCGAGTTGATTTTATCAAATTGAGGTCATTGTTTACAGAAATTGCAGCACACGAAGACAGAAACCAGTTTTTCAATATATTTTTACAATGAATACGATAAATCGTGCTAACTTTTGTTAAGCTGGCTCAGGTAACGCAAAAGTGTGTCGGTAAAGGAACATTTTTAGTGAATAAATATTTTTTCCCATCTATCTCGTATTATGGAAAGCAGTGATCTTCCTTTCTTTTGTCATCGTGTGTTTAATTCCAACGAATGTTTTTGTATGTTTTTGTATCACGTTAGAGTTTAGGTTCACTCACCACTTCGGTATGCTATATGGTAATCTTGTAGCTAAGGTATATTTTGTTTAGATAGATAGAAAGCAACATACTGTTGTTCTTTCTCCAGCAACGTAACTGTATTTTTGGAAATGAAGCTGCCCAAGACCAAGAATCTTTTTAGAAAAGATAAACAGGAAACTTTTGTTGCACATCATCATCGCCTATCAAGCTGTCATAATTTGGATACGTTTAAAATCAGTTTATTATTCCTTATTTTAAACCATAATAACAATCTGGACCAACATTTGTGTTGCGGAACAACCATTGCAAACGCTTACTTTTCTCGTCCATCCTGGGCGTATCTCAATATTTTATGCAAACTTTTCCCATTAACATATAGAGGAGAGTCAGCTCTATCTGTTACTGGTAAAAGAATCCAGGGACATGAGAAGCAGAAATTGGCAATGGTAGTTACGCCCTTTTCACATGTTGGTCTAGGAATATCTTAACAAAGTGTTACATGCCAATAAAGGATCATGATTTTAAACTATACAAAAATATGAGTGGTATATTTTCTGGAAATATTTTTTTGTTCTTAATTTTCATCTCAACAGAACCACCCTAATTAAAAATAAATGAGCCACTCTAATGAAATATTACATATATTCAACATTGAAAATGACTTTCAGTTTTCTAAGAGATTTTTTAATACTATTATCTTATTTTTTAAATTTTTCTACAAAAAGGGTCACCCTAATGCAAAATAAGTGAACCACCCTAACGATATATGATATATAATATGCTAGCAGTTGCCAACGATGATATAAGACATGTTCCAGTACTATTGCTATGAATATTTCAGCCACTAAATTCAATTCCTCCATTTCAAATTAATTTCACTCCCCCAACTCAAAAATTTTCTAAGTCCAAAAAGTCAATTTTTTTCCAAAAAAATTTTTTTGAGATAACACCAGATCTCGACGTTTCATGCACTTTTAAGGCATTTGGCGTCAAAAAAAAAATTTTCGATTTCGTAATTTTCATGTATCCCTACCTTGGGATATTTTTCGTGTTTCAAAACAGCCAAACTTTGACCGCTTTGGGCCACCCCTTAGCGAAGTCCGATTGAGCTGAAATTTTGCATGGGGACTTTTTTTGAGGAGACGAAACTTTTGAGCACTACCCGTTTTTGAAATTCGAAAATTCGATTTTCATTGGCACCCTAATGTACACAACTGTTGTTCGACCAATATTGGCCTATGGATGCTTTGTGTGGTGGCAGAAGGGTGAAATGTGAACGGTCCAATCAAAATTAGGCCATCTCCGAAGGATGTGCTGGCGATGTCTGGAGCGTTCTCTTCAACTCCTACGGTAGCGCTCGAAGTTCTCTTTGACGTTTGCCCACTACACATTCATCTCAAACAAGAAGCACTTTCTTGCACTTGCCGTCTACGAGTACTCGGTTCCTGTGAACCGCAGTTCAACACACACCTCGTTGCTTCCGCTGGTGGATTGGGGCAAAGTTGTCCTTGCTCCAAGTGATCTTACAATTGCTTGTAACTTTCCATATAGGACATTTTCCACGAAATTTCCTTCCCGGGAAGAGTGGACATCTAGTTATCTAGAGAGAAGTAAGTATTTCAGAAGGCATCGTATGTTGCAGTGATGACTCCCTTCTCGATGGTCGAGCAGGTGGTGGTATCTATTCCCATGGGTTAAGGTCATCAGTCTTTCTCACTTCGTAGACACTGCACTGTTTTTCAGGCAGAAATTTTTGCTATTATGTGTAAAGTGAAATCCCAGACAACCAATTTACACGTATAATGAAGTTCATGTTCATGTTATACGTACTTTAATGCGGTAAAGTTACATCGCATGAGATGCAGTAAAAGTGCCTTATGCGTACAAAAGTGGAGGCGCTATACGTGCATTGACGGAAAAATAATAACGCTATATGACTTGAAGCGGTATCTTATGCAACCCACGGTGTACACTATTGCGACGTAATATAGCATCTCATGCGACTTTATAATATTCGAAAAAACAATTGTTATCACCTCAATATCGAACTAATAACCTTTGGACTATCGAGCCACACTTCACCCTTAACACCAAACTCTACTTATGAAACACACTGGCTAATTGTCATGACATTCTAACTCTCCTCAGTGTTTGTTGGAACGCACTTGGTTTCCCTGCGTTGTACGTGATCGGTAGGCTATCTGGAGCACAAAATGACGAAGCGTAATTTCCCACACAGTTATCACTACTCCTCTCTTGCTAGCACAACCCATTGTTTATTATCAGGTCAACAAAACTAAACTGATGGCTATGTAACTTGTTTTGTCACTTTAATGATGACTAAAGTGAGCAGTCAGCTTTTTGGCACTCCATGAGCTGAGCACCTCTTTCATTGTTATCACGTATCACATTGCAATATGCAAACGGTAACGATTCAAGATTAAAGCCTGTATCCGCAATAATCGGGACACAGGAGAACGGCAGTAACTCTGTACTGAATCGATAAAAAAATAGCCAAAAATTAGCTGAGAACTCTCCAATGTGTGTTTATTATTTGTGCAAAATTTCATAAAAATCGATGCATCACTTTTAACTGTGGATGAGAAACAAACAGATATGGTTTTTTTGATTTTGTACAATCATGACAAATTTTCATTCGTATAATAGGTGGTTCTTTTCCGCTACTATTCAAAGTTCTGTAGGGATAATTATGATATTTCGTAAGCAGTTTTGATACTTATAGAGACACTTTCTTGCAAAATTTCATCAACTTTTAGCAATTGAATTTAAAGTTACTGCTGTTGATAGGGGTTAATATTAGTGAAAATGTGTCATGTTTTCCATGTGCGATGTTTGCCCATTCATAACTTTTAAATGTCTCTGCCAATTTTCATGAAATTTTCACAGAAGGTAGTTACCTATGTGTGTATTATGCCTGCAAAATTTTATGATTATTGGTATAGTACTTTTAACAATATAATCGAAACAATGAGGGGTGCTGACTAATTGTTGTCTGAGGGGATAAAATCACGGTCAGCACCATTATATTTTTCGACTATAAAATTGTTGATAGTGCATCGATTTTCTTGAAATTTTGCCTATGCAAGTAAAATAGATGGAGAGGTTTAGGTTCAAAATTTCAGCAATTTCCTTTATCAAATTGAAAAGTTATAGCGCTGACAAGCTAAACCAGGGGCTGTACAAAATTCAAATGCGCGCGTTCTACTGTTTTATTTCTACAACAAAAAGTACTGCACCGATTCACATGAAATTTTGCAGGTGAAATGGACACACCATAAGATATTATCAGGCCAAATTTGAGCAATTTTAATTTATCTATAGCAGAGTTATAGCTATATTTCTGTGTCCCGATTATTGCGGATACAGGCCTTATGAGAGTTTGTATGCACATTTTAACGATTTTATTTTTACTTTTATGCGATTCAGTTTATATACCAATGCGAGATAAACTGACATAATAAGAAAAGTACCAAGCGAAGTCGTATAACCATCGCAGTACGTAATTATGCTAATTCAATTGACACTTTGCGAGTTCGCTCGAACGCTTTTGCGAATGAACAAAATTTGTCGCAATAAAACATCAGAATATCGTCTACTACGATGCAGTCATACATGACCAAAGTTAATTTGCGCTCTTATATGATTTTATCAGATACGTCGCAATAAGTTCAAAAAATATCATCATATGCGATGAAAAATGTCCCTCAGCCGTACATATATGCAATAGTGACTTAAAATAATGCTTTATACGAAGTACAGCGTGCATCCTTATGCGATTCCTGGTTGTCTGGGATCAGCACTTCAGCAAGACGTAATGGGTAAAGTCATTTACTTCTGTTCAGATATCCAGACTGCTATTGAAGCACTTGCTTCGGCCAACTCTAGGTCGAAGTTAGTTACCGCTTGTCCAACTCAAATCGATGAGTTGAATTCAACAAACGCTGTTAATCTTGTATGGGTAATGGGTATCTGGCCATTCTTCCATTGCTGGAAATTATTTAGCTGATGGGTTAGCTCGCACTGGAGCATCATATGACTTCATTGGGTCTTGGGTAAAGCTGCAGATTAATACTTGGGCTACCATCCAACACAAACAATTACTGGAATAGTTTGGAGTTATGTCGTCAAGCAAAACTGTATTGCACTGAGCCATCTCTAGGGGTGGCGAAGTATCTAACTAACTTGGCTAAGCAGAATTGGTCAAAGCATTGACTGGCCACTGTCAACTCAGCTATCACATGGCGAATATATAGCAAGCAGATTCATTTGTATGTGATAGCGGTGAATCCGATTATGGAACTTCGTATCATTTGATAAAATGTAACAAAGTATGATACTTATTAAATTTATGTAACTGTCCAGTTTTTGCGCAACTGCGTTTCCGAGTATTCGGTAATCATTTATTGAGTGAAAGTGACTTCAGAAACCTGAATGTTCAGGATATTTTGTTGTTCTTAACCCACTGTGGTAAAGAGCTTTAGGCTCTCTTTCTCTTTATGCGTTATTACAGTGCCCTTTTCAAGGCACTGTTTGAACCCATTGTGGTACGCTTATGACACATTCCACGCACCTCTACGCCAAGGGTGTGAAATATCAAAGTGAATTTTTCGCCCCAAGCTTTCCAGCATATGAAAAAGGGTAAATTCAATCTAAGGAAAACCATTTGTTTTACTTAAAATTTGACTGATTACGTATTTAAATAGCTAGGTGAAGTAATAGAATTTTATGTAAGAAAAATGAAATTTTTCATTGATAATTTTCAAATATGCCTGCTGGCACGATTAAGTTCGAAAACATTATAACTATTTTTTAAAAATGTAGTATAACAACGTATATTTTATACACCCAAAGGACACTTTTCATAAAAATGGGTTTTGATTTCTTTTAAGCACTTTTTGCAATAGCCGCAATTTAATGGTGTCCCGTTACGAAAATAGTATATTTGTTGTAAAAGCGAATTTATTACAAACTTTAGAAAAATGATTTTCAGGATTCTCTTAGTACTCATGGAGACCTTTCATCCAACATATGGGTTACCTTGATCGACGCGTTATCTTAGGCGTTACAGTGAGTGCGTAGATTTGGTGTCCCGTTACGAAAATTTTAAAGACATTCATAAGTGGATGAATAAGTTTGGTTTGATCAAATATTTAACCAAAAATCTGTAACCATGATGAAATGATATTATAGGGTGTATATATTTTCTATCCTTCTTGGTGTAACGCCCCTACTGGAACAAAGCCCACTTCTCAGCTCTCCACGGAAACTACGTAAACAAAGGGCAGTTATTCTGGTGGATCAGTATAAAAAGTGATGTTTTATTAAGTTTTGTGATGACAGCATACTCTTTAAAAGCTATAACCTTTTTAACATGTCTTATGAATTACCACCAAGATGTATAAAAAGGTTTATAGAATTACACAGCGTTCAAAACTTGAAGATCCCGAAGTGATGGTTGGCATTCCTTCTTTACCCCATTCATCACCGTATACATAATTTACTTTTATGACGACAAACGTATTTTAAAGCTTATGTTCTTATTGAAAAAAAAAGTGTAAAATGCATCACGAAAATGGCGTAGCATTACTTTTTGTGATAACATAAATCAGTAACCTTTGATTGAAAGTCTAGCGACCTCCCTCTTGTCGTTTTGGTTGACAACTTTTTTCTTCTTCTCGAAATCCGGTTGTTAGTATCGTTACTGGTTGTTGTTAGGTAAATATCAACGGAAAGCCCCCATACTCCCACCCTCTCCAAAAAAAAACTTTGTTCTCTCTAACCTCGACCAAACGGCAAGTTCAACGGTTCCCCAAAACTAACATAGCATAAAAGAAAAATCCCCTTTAAAATGTAAAAGTTAATTCAACGAAAAAATTGGCTCCTTTATTCTCAAGGCGCATTAGCCTTCCAATAAAGGATTAAAGCAACATGCGACATATGCTTGAAAAGACTGTGTTGGAAGAATATACTATAGATATCATTGAACCTTCTTCGGATCATTATAATGTAGAATGTAGAACCGATAAGTTAGATACGTCGCACAACCATAGTTTTGGAGATACAATTAAACTTCACGTACCCGACCCCCGATAACTCATTTTCAAAATGCTGGCATTTCGTCAATTTTCATTCGTTTTTTTTAAGTCGCCCTCGATCGATCATAAATTGGTGCTTATTTATTACACTCAAATGGCCATGTAGTATCCGAAACCATTCCGGAGATATTCCGGATTGTACTGTGGTCAGGGGGTGGGGAAAGGATCTGTTTTCCCAAATGGCTAAAAGTGATTATTATTTCGTGTGCGTTGGGTTTGAGAGGCCACCGCGGAACCTGCTCCAGATGTTACGAAGCGGCCATATCAGTTGATACATACTTAAGTCATTTTTTTCTATCCCATTCTTTCGAAATGAAGATTGATACGTTGCTCGGCATGTTTTGGTTACAAACCAGAAATGTTCCCGATGACACCTCCGTGGAACCTGTGCTAAATGTTCCGAGGTGGCCATTTAGTTGATACATACTTCAGTCTATCCACAGCCAAACAGATGTAACACCTAGAACAATTTTCGTGAAAATCCAGTTCACACTACCATCACCTGGTGGAAATATATCACGAAACACTGCGTTGTGCAATATCGTCAACAGAAGGCGCTAAACGTGTTAAACGTCAAACGCAAATAAAAACGATGTGCCCGCCTTTGGTTGTGAAAGCGACAACTAAGAAGATATAAAATGATCGTTAAAAGCATGATCGATAGAAATTTCGCCAGTGTTACGTCTGTTTGTCTGTGGTCTATTGTTTCTGACTCAGTCATTCGAAATCATGAAGATTGATATGTCGCACGGCATGCTTAGGTTGAAAGCCAGAAGTGTCCCCAATGAGGCCCCGCGGAACCTGTCACGGGAGTCCGGATGGGCCAACTGACTCAAATCTGGTTATAGCAGTTGTGTTTCACTATTCGCAACAAAAATTTCGTTGAAAATCAACTAGATGACTTTAGCCGTAACGGGACACCATTTGCAAAACACTGTTTTCACGCGAGCGTAACGCTGCGCTCCCAAAACTAAATCAAGAATATTTCCAAAACTATACATTTCTCAGTAAAACTCACTTCGGCAATCTTGTTCACATCAATCCAAAGAAGAAATGTCTAGAAGACTCTATTATTCAAAACTTCATAACAGAGCTAATATACGCATTTCAGATTGAAAATTTTAAAAAGAAGATTTCTGCGATGGTGTCCCGTTACGAAATGTAACATGTTATATAAAGCAAATTGGAACCAAAGCCCCATAGAACAAGTATTACATCAGAAAGTACATCTAATAAGCTTGTTATAAAACCTGTTAAACCATATGATCATGACCATTATAATTGATTGCAGACGTCATTTGTTCACGAAAGTTAGTTCCTCGCGGTGTCCCGTTACGCTGGAATGTGTCTTAATGCGTTAGTACCCTCTTCCAGTGTATTTTTTTTCTATTTCCCTACCTGTCCTTAAAGGGCGAACACGATGAAATTGCCACACAGAAAATATTGTATAACTTTTGATTGCGTTCGTCAAAATAGCTGACCATGAATGCTATACTATGTGTAGCTTATACCATAAAATTTTCATTAAAATCGGTTTAGTATTGGCGCATATATTGTCGATATCATAAAATGAGGTTTTAGAAAATTTGTGCACCCATTTCAAAAAATTACTTAGGCTAAAACTTTTTTGTTACCTCATCAAAACGTTTAAAAATTTCACTCGATATTCTTGACATAGTATCAATAAGGTGCTAAAAATTCGATCGAAATCGGTTCAGTACTTTTTCTAGTAAATATCCAAGGCTCAAATCGCTCCAAGGTAAATTTTAGGTACTTTTTGACCATTTTTAGTTCCGCGTGCACTATTTTGACTGTAGAACTGGTAACACTGTCCCGATTTTTATAAAACTTTGACAGTGTAAAATTGTTGTGTTAAACTGTTTACAGTGAAAATTTCAGCCATTTTTGTTGAGTACTTTCAAAGTAAGAGCAGTTTGAATTTCATTATTCCAAAAACCACATCTGCTTATTGTGACATAGTGCGACATATATGGCTATAACTTTTTAAAGGTATGATCAAATTAAATGAAATTTTGACAAACTACATCTACATGCATACTTTACGTACATAAAAATTTTCATTGAAATCGGTTCAGTATTTTTGGCGCCAGCGTTGAAACGGCAAAAAAGTGATATTTTCCAAAATGTTTGTACAAGATTCTCAAGTGGCAATTTCCTTGTTTCAACGATATCTCCGCCAATACTCAACCGATTTTAATGAAAATTTTATGGTATTAGCTACACATGATATACTATGCATGGAAAAAAAATAGCTATTTTGACGAACGCAATCAAAAGTTATACAATATTTTCCGTGTGGCAATTTTATCGTGTTAGCCCTTTATCCCAATCCTTATCATTATTTCGTTTCTTTTCCCTCAGGTAGATGATGAAATCGGCTTTTATTATAGCGATGGCACGAATCTCTCAATTAAAGGATAACGTGCCTCTGGAGCCGGCCTTCTGATACCTGATAGATGATAAATGGGCTCGTGTTCATGTCGATGGCACAAACATTCCAAATGGAGGAAAATGTGCCTATGCCGTACCTGACACTGCTGAAACCCAACCTGTTACTCAGTTTAGTGTTCTATGAGCACTAAGTAGTATTTCCACCGCGCCAAACAAAATTGTTTGATCAAGTTTTTCATTTCACTACCTATTTATGTACTATCAACGTAGCGCAATCCGGAACGAATACCATTTCTTTCAATGCAATCAAATTCCCATTAACTAAATATCAGTTGCAATCTACATTCCGAAAACACAAGCACCAATATACTTACCATTTTCCATTCGTTGTCGAAATTGCATCTCGGAGTTCCACCCATCCCATGTACTGCGGAACCGAAAGATCCCCAAATGAAATAAGGCAAGAGTCGCCGTGTAGTGGGTTCAAAAGTCATTTATTTCCGATTTCTAGTTTCGATAACCCGCATACTGTGTGTGACCAACAGCGCAGGCACAGACCTATTACAACTGTGTCCCCTTTAGATAATGACTAACCAATTTCCTGTGTAAAGTGATTTTCCTCTCGGACGTGTGTACAACATACATGTATAACGCTATATCACAATATCAAACGGTTACAGTTCTATGTTCATTTTTTTCTCATTCACCAGTATAAGGTATTGATTTTTGATTGTGAACTTGTGCTGCGTTGTATGGGGAATGACGACATTCTGACAGCGACTTCCATCGCCCTGACAAGCTTTAGTTATCGGAAGTGGCACCCCGCGACAGCTACTCCATGTAAAATTAATTCAACACCACCGTTCGTGCCCGGGAAGGGACCATGTGTCCTCCAGCGCAGCGGGGTGCCGATAGCACAAGAAGGGCTATTTACAAACTCATCAAAAAGTTTACCTGTCGTCTGGTAAAACATTCACTTTTGGCTGCTACTTCCCATCGTTGTCATCACCATCATCATCGTCGTCATCGTAGCGACAGCGAGCTAAACTATCCTCCACGACTAACTCAGCGACGACGAAAGCTCGCTTCCTGCAGACGACGGCACGGCTGCATCTGATGGCTGGCGGTGGTGGTGACAAACTATCATAGGTCCAGATCGGAGAACAGCTTGGAGAACTCGTGCAGGGTGCTGTAGCTGTCGTAGTCGTCGACGCGTTTGCACTTGATTGGGATGTTTTGGGGCCGGGGCAGCGACAGCGGAACCGGAAGCATTTCCGGCATCACCGAGTGGTGCGTTATCAGCGCTCGCAGCGAGGAGAATTCCTTTGTGAAGCCCTGCAACAACGGAGGTATGGGAGAGAGATTCCATTACAACAAACGGTAAACCAACCAACAAGGTGTAGCAGCATGCTAAACAGAAATATGCGAAAATAATGACAGCCTGATTTATCGAGCGACAAAATGTTTCACATATTTTTCCGCTCATAGTCAAGGAGCTAAGGATGCATAGAATACAGAGTGGGATGAAACGAGTTTAAACTTTCTCAAACTAGTTGCTGTCAATTTTAGTTGTTTATGCAACGAGTTGCAAAAAGGTAGTTTGGAAAATAAGTCGAACATTTGTACAACAATGCTCGACGAGATTTTTGTTCATGCAAAGCAGAAATTTCGTACCATTACGCCACAAACAGGTACGAGTTGTTCCCAATAAATGATTGATAAATCCGAAAAATAAAACAAAAAAAACGAAAAGATGTGTAACAAAAAGTAATTGGAAAATTTAAACCGAAACTTGGTTTTACAGAAATTATTGAGTAAAAACATGGAAAAAATATCATATTTTGATTTCTTTTAATAATAATTATTATTACTTGAAAGGGAACGAGCTCACCAATAAATATTTAAAACCAACCATGTGTGAGGCCTATCCATGCAACACATTTTTACGCATAAGCTACAATTTTAAGTCCCCTACTGTGGAACGCAATAACAAACCAAGCAACTAAAATATCTCACCTTTATTTTGTAGCCTCGTTCCGTCTTCAGGATCAAATAGTGCACCACCTTCGGCCCTGGCGATGGGACCCTCAGCGATAGCGCGAAACAACCTTGCTTGGTCGTACTTCGCCGTACCAGAAATGCACCGGGCGCCTGTTGGGTGAGCACCTCTAACGAAATTTCCCGAGGCAGCCCCGCCTGGAACCAAGACGCACTGTCCAGGTCGTTGTCTTCGATGCTGTTGAGGCTGTCCGTCCGCTTGATGTTGGGCACGAACCGTTTCGGGCTCGAGTTGGCACTGTTAGTCTGGCGTATGAGAAGATTACGTCGGAATTCGAACTCCACGTCTGGGCGTAGCGGCGGCGCCGGATGGTGACCGATGAGTGAATGTTTGCACGAGTCACCGAATTTGCTCGAAACGATTTGATCCAGACTGTAAATTTCCTCGGACAGGATGTTGTTCAGCTTTTTCTGCGGCGACGTTGGTGATGATTTATGGCACATTAGCGGTAAGCTTTCCTCCGTCGAGCGGAGAAAGCCCTTGGCGAAGCGTTTGATCTAGTGTAATGAAAAGTAAACATATTTTTGAGTAATTAATGTTTAGTAAGGATGAACAAAAAATATAACTCTAGGAGTTCTTCGGCTGAACGGGCTCGTTTGGAAGTTAACCATCAATGTTAACTTCTTTTCCCGATCAGCCTAGATAGCTGTGTAGTGTCGGTAGCGGTTGTCTCAATTGGCTAAGAATAACACTACGGACCACCTGTTCCGGGGCAAAAAATCCATCAAACAGGGAACCCCAATCCAAGGTGTCAGGCGACCCGTGCTGATGGATGAATGGTTGAGGGGGTTTAAAATATGCTCGATCTTTAACGGAGCCCGTAACGTAGGTAGATCGCCTTTATGTGTTGCGTTACGGTTCAAGATCTACCAAACCGAACCCTAGTGACATCTGGTTTGTCAAGTTGGGGTAATGTATTTTGGTAGTAAGGATTCATGGTACAAAGTCCTTGTTACTGGTGACAGTTTCTAAAATTGCATTTATTCTACCTTGCTGATAGTTAAAGAATCGGACTTTGCCCATCCGAGACTACACTTGATGTTAGGAAAACAAACATGCTTTACGTATCTAACTGCGTACTAACCTATCAAGGACTGTTAAGTTCTGGTAATTCAAGGACTCACGTGCATTCTTATTGCAGAATACGTTCTCTAATTTGACAGAGTCTTGCAACTAGCCTAAAGTCCCGGGTTTTTCTTTGTTGTCCTGGGACTAAACTAGAAGCAAGACATGGATGGGGCTAGAGTTCCGATGCATGGATAAATATCAACGTTTTGTTTTTCTCAGAATACAAATAGATTGTGTTTGATTAGGGGCGCTCTTTCACTGGGATTTAAATCTCTATGATAACGGTACCTTTTCATCGCAATCGATTTCTTGCACCTCTGGGATAACAAAACAGGAACTGTACAGAAATCGATTCTTCATTGCCTCTCAATGACAATGGAGTAGTACGACATGCACTAAATACTAAGGATACGGGTAATGCCACAAAAGATCTAAATACTGGTCGCAGTGGCTCACCCGAACAAAAAAAAGGAGTTCCACTGGGAAATCCTTCAGTAGTTTCAGTAGATAACCCTACAGAAGTTCCAACGAATATTCCTCTAGGAGCTGGGACAGCCTGTTAAAGTTTCACTTGGATTTCTACAAAACTTCTACTGCTAATTTTTTATGAGTATCACTGAAAATATACCACAGCGCTCACGCTGTGTACCACAAGCGTGCATTTTCCATGGTGCGTGTACTCAATACACGACGCGACCGCTCCCGGGTTAAAAAACAATTGGGATATATACAAAAAATCTTACAAGAGGAGAGGCGGTGTCGAAATATAAGGGAAATTATCTTACGTAATAAATGGGCAGCTCCTAAGAGCTCCACTGACGATTTTTCCATGAATTTCTGGGCAAATATCAGCATGACCATGCAGAGAGTGACGTCTTCTATTCCCGGTAGGTCCAGGAATTTTTAGTAATGCAAATTTCCTTGCTTCCTCGGGTGTATAGTATCTTCGTGCTTGCCACACGATCAATGCTGAAAATTATATTACGACATACCTAGATTCAATCACGTCTCGCTATATAGGGTATGTGTTCCATAAGTAATCTCACGCTCCCATATTCATCCTATTCGGAAACAAGCGATTTCGGCACCGATTGATTCCGTTCTTTTTGTTTCCGTGCGTGCTCACTCCTAACAAAAAATACAAAAATAAGAAACAAAACAAACAACGCTTCAATCCTTTGTTTTTCGTAGGATGAAAATGGGAGCCACATGCTTGATAAGGGAACCAGTACCCTATATACAATTCATGCGTATTCAAATGTTCATATGCATCGCTAGAATAAGAAACGGTTGAAAAGCCGTTTCCCTTCCTTCCAACTTTCACAGCACAGTGTCAATCTATCAAACAACGCCTACAAGTTATGCAATCAAGCGAACTATGCGGCTTTAGTTTCATAGTAATAGACATACTAACATATCACCTTACGCCTGGCATCCACGAACCAATGTGTGAACCCTCTGCCATCCATATCCCACCAACACTCCGAAACCCGCATGAGTTTGTGCAGACGCATAGGTATGTTCAGTCTGATGTGGATACAAACAATTGCAATCATCACTTCCTTCCCCTTCCCCACATTTACCTGCAACCTGACGTGGCAGGCGCCATTGTCGCCTAAATACAGAAGATCACCAACATTCAAACACTGAAGATGCCGGCTAGTCGCCGACAGATAATCTCACTGCTGGTTCCTTGTGTGAGTGTAGCTGGTCTGGCGATACTGGAGTAGAATCAACGGGCGGTCAATGAAGCTCAAGCTTAAGATAACCACCGGGAATACACCTAGAAGTTTCACCAAAAATTTCTCAAGTAGTTTCAGCGGAAATCCCTCGGAAACTTTTACTGGAAAGTCTTACTGGAGATGCCTAAAGAATATCCAACGGGAATTTCTCTAGGACTTCCTCTAGAAATTCCTACAAAAATTCCAACAGAAATTCCACTAGGGAATGCCTGTAGAAGTTCTGAAACTTCCACTTATGTTCCAGAACTTCTGTTCCACTGAGACATCTGTAGGACTTCCACTAAGAATACGTTCAAGAGTTTCCGGAGATTCCAATGGGAATGCCCTTAGAAACTCCATCGGGATTATTCTAGGACTTCCACTGGTTTCTCCTCTACGGGTTTCGTAATAGAAATATTCCAAGAAGTTCCTAACGAAATCTGTAGAAATTCCACCGGGATTTTCTCTATGACTTCCACAGTGAATACTTCTAGGGGTTTTACTGGAAATGCCTCTAAAAGTCTAAACAGGAATCTCCCTCGATGTTCCACTGGGTGGGAATTCCGCTAGGATTTCCTCTGGGAGTTCCACTGGGAGTTCCATTGAAAGTTTCATTAAGGAATCGTCTAGGATTTCCACCGGAAATATCTCCAGGAAAATATCACCATCGCGAATTTTTCCTGGAGTTTCTGCGAAAGTTTGGAAATTCTTACAGAAGGTCTTTCGTGGTTTGTTCCAGAAAATTTTAACAAAAACCTCTCATATTAATTTGTTCCTGGATTTTTTCAAAAGTTTCTCTGAGAATCATTTTAAAAGTTCATTATGGCATTCTTCCAGAAGTTCCATTGAGTACTCATTAGCAAGTTCCTCCGGAAATTGGAGAAGAAATTCTTCTGGAATTTTTTTCTGGTATTTTCAGCTGTAATCCTTCTAAAGTTTCACTGAGCATTGTAACGAAATTTCATCCAAGAATTCTCTTGAAAAACCTGGAAAATTTACCGCAATTACTTGCACAAATTCGTCCGGAAAATCCTATGGAAACTCTTTTGGATATTTTTCGGGAAATTCTTTCGTGATTTTTTTTTTAAGTTTCTTCAAAACTCTTCAAGACCCTTTTTTGACCGTTGGGAAATTACGCTATCTAGACAAATATTTTCCTACTTTCCCGCACTCAAATATGGGTTTCTTTTGTTACCCGCCGGTAACAACTCTTTGAATTCTACTGGAAGTTGTGTAAACTATCCTGTTTTCAAGTTTTTTCAAAACTTTCTCCACAACTCATTTAAGAAATGGATCCGACCATTCTTCAAGAAGTTTTCAACGAAATTCTTCCGGGGATTCTGCTGATTTCTCTTGGGGATGATTCTGGGAGTTCTTGTGGAAGCTCCTAGAAAAGATGTTTCTAAAAATGTTTCTAGAATTCCTTCGGAAGTTTCTTGGGAAATCTCCCTGTATTTTTCTGGAATTTCATGTGGAGATTCCTGCTGATTTTTTTTTTTTGGGACATCCTCTGGGAATTCTTCAAGAAATTTCTCCAGGAAGGTGTTGATGGGGGAGAATCTGTACAACTCGGATTTGATGGCTACGCAGTCTTGATAAATCAAAATGAGTTGTTATCTAACCCGACGTTTCGATATTTTGGATGGTATCTTCTTCCAGGGAAAGATACGTTCTTCGTTTTTTGTTCTAAGTGATTTTGTCTAATTCTAACTGTCGGGTGGCAATAAATGTTGGTACATTACTTCGGTTTTTGTATCACTGGTTATTTTTTTAACCAGTATTACAAAAACCGGTACCAACATTTACACCATCAAACATTTAGAATTAGACAATCACAATGAAATAAAAGACGAAGAAGACACCATCCAAAGTGTTCCAAAAGTTCATTCAGGCTTTATTTTAGAATGTCCACGAAGGCTTCTTCTATATTCATTATTCTTCTTCAATGTGAAGAAATTCTCTAAGAGCCCTCAAGAAAATCCTGGGTGCATTGCAAGATTAATTATATACAAAACATATCTCCAACGAGAAATGCCGAGATTTATGAAATATACCCGAAAACTCTTTGAAGAAAAGAAAACTTTAAAGAAAAGAACTGTCTTGGCGAGTTTCCCAAAAAACTTATTTAAAAAGTAAAAAAATAATAATATAGAAATCCCCGGAAGGATAAAAAAAATCTGCATTTCAAAAGAAGTGTGGGTATCTTGCATGAGCATATTAGAAAATTTCAGAAAAAAAGTCCTCACAGGAGGAATCTGTCAAGAAAATTCACGAGATTTCCAAGTGGGATTCTTAGATGTATCGCAAGGGGAAATCAACAGGTACTTTTGCTAAACATAATAAACGTTTTCCCGGGAGAATCCTTCCCTTGTATACAAGGGAATTTTTTAAAACCTTTTGAATGCATTATTGACGAAACTCCAAAAAGTAATGTGTTTTTTAATATTTTTTTAGTTCGTGATTTTTTACCATTATGATAACTAGTTCTTCTCATGAAGGATACCCGCAATATATTCCCGAAGGTATTTCTGATATCGACCATAGATACTCCCACAAAAAGCTCTAAACATTAATCTGCATAACGCTCAGAATTTGCTAAGGCATACGAGAAGAATTCAAATTGTGTCTGAAGACGTAGACTGCAGACTTCTTAAAGGAGTCGTAGTGATAGTTTTTTTTTATTCTTCAATCACTTAACCTAATTTACAGCTCTATTGTCCACTAGGGCACTGCGTGTGCGATTCCAATTGGCGGCTGCATTTACAATTTGTACAGCGCCTAAGTGTATTCTATTCTTATTCCACTAATTCTTATTCAACTGGTACACCGAGAAAAATTTCTACTCAATGACTGAGTTGGCCTTACTCAGAAATCGAAAAATCCTTTGTTTTCTTACTCAGTTTCGGCTAAAAGTGGGACAACCCAATGGCAATGGGTTGTCCCACTTTTAACGGAAATTGAGTAAGAAAGCAAAGGATTTTTCAATTTCTGAGTAAGACCAACTCAGCCACTGAGTAGAAATTTTTCCCTGTGTATACTTTGCGCTGCTTTCACTTTTCTACCCTGTCCATGGTAGAATGATGAGCACGATGTTGCTGTGTGGCTCTTGTTCCTTTGCCAGTCCCATTGGGGGTCCATTATGAGTTGCCGTTAGTCGATATCCAAATTTCCGGGTCCGTTAGAGCATATGCTCAGAATAGGGTAAGGTGTCAGCCGCTATCGGGGGGAAGAGCAACTGACAAAAATTGCAAGTGCCGGGGCTGGGATCGATCCCATGACCATCCACTTATGAAGTGAACGTGTAACCACTACGCTACGGGCCCCGGCATTGTCGTAGTGATAGTGATGAAAGATAGCTTAGTTAGAAGATAAGTAACACTGAATACTGCAAGAAGTATA
Organism: Aedes albopictus; assembly: GCF_035046485.1. NCBI lineage: Eukaryota > Metazoa > Arthropoda > Insecta > Diptera > Culicidae > Aedes > Aedes albopictus. The sequence goes on along the minus strand of NC_085137.1, from coordinate 55,956,795 downwards.
CGAAGAAACTCCCAAGAGAACTCCCGGAACGACTCTTTAGTATAATACTTTGATATGACTTTCCCTAGAACAGAGAAAACCGTTGAAAGCAATTAAAATAAATTGGCGTTAGGAGCCTTGAAAAATTATCTGAAGAAACTATTAAAAACTTTCAAAGAAATTCTAATCGTTATCCCAAAAGTATTATCTGATGGCATTTTTTAGAAAAACTCCAGAAGAAATTCGCGGAGAAAGTTCTGAAAGAATTTACAGACGAACTCTTGAAGAAATTCTTGGAGGAATTTGTGTAGATACTTTCGAACCGATGAAATTCCTGAAGAAACACTTGAAGGAACTCCTGGTGGAACTCTTATATGAACTCCAGAAACAACAATTGAAAGAATTCCCATGGAAAGTCAGCGTTAATCTTGGTCCACTTTACCACTCCAAAGCTGCTAGTCAGCACGGGCACAACAACCGTGTTGATCGCCTTTACCTTGTTGCCAGGTGATAGCAAGCTCCACAGAAAGTAGTTGACACGAAGCAAGAACTTGTAATGCATATCCCATCTTGACCATTGTGTGGCGAATACCTCTAAGTTGCAGCAACAAAAGGTATTTGTACGCTTCGCCTTCAACAATCCTCCTGCTCGTTGCCGCGGAAACTGGCATCCACTACTTGACCCCGGTGAAGATGGATTGACCAACATTTGCCATTCCCAAACTTCCACGGGTCAATCGATGACAAATACCACCGGCTAAAAGTTGTGACTGAACTGGTAGTGCAGCCTAGGCACTGTTGCTTTTCTGACTTCAGCTAGATTGAGAAGCTATGTCCCGAGCGGCGTCTGTTCACCAGGGAAATGCAGCGTCTGTTCTGGCATGGAACAGTTGCTATACTTAAGGTGGCATATCCTATAGGAGACCTTAGGCCAACAACCTACTGTTCTCGAAACGCAAAAACCGTTACAGAAACCGAAAACAAAAATTTCGAACTGATTCGATGCAACGACTTTCAGCGCCAAGCAACGGATAAGAATTGGAACTTGGACTGCCTTACCACAGCCCAGCAGGGTTAACTGGCACAACTAGCAAATAAGGCATACCGTATAAAACTTGAAATTCTAGGACTAAGTGAAGTTGGCTGAACTTCGGAGAACACAGATTGGCATCGGGTCAAATTCTGCTATACTCTGATCTACGAGGTGAACACGCTACCCGTCACCATGGACTTGGTTTCCTGATCAGCGCTCACACACACGCTGTACTCATGAAGTATGAACCTATTATTGAGAGGATAATTGTGGCCAGATTCAGAACACTAGTGATCCATGGATACGCACCAACCGATGCTGCTGGAATGCAAGAAAATATGAGCTTTCACAGCTAGCTGAATACTGGCATGGATAAGAGGTGAATCAAGATCCTCATGAGCGACTACAACGCGAGGGTTGGTTCCGACAACTCGGACTATGATCACGTCATGTGATGCCATGGTCTCGGAGAAATGTGCGAAAACGAAGAACTGTTTGCAGTGTTTTGTGGCAACAATGATATGGTGATTGGGGGATCGCTCTTTCCCCATCGACCAGTGCACAAAGTGCTATGGCGCCGGGCCGGTTCAAAACACGTCAATTGGTAGACGCTGCGGTGAAAAGGACCTTCGTCAAGGAGCTGGAGAACCGTGCTGCGGATATTCCAGAAGGTGGAAGCATTGAAGATCAATGGAGCGCCATCAAGAACGCCTTCATCGCCACCAACGAGAATAATTGGGGTGAGCTACGCACCTGGAAAAAGCAGATGATACAGATGATACCTGGAGGAAGATAGAGGGGCGAAGGAACGCCAAAGCCGCGATAGAGTATGCGAAAACACGAGGAGCCAAAGCCGTAGCCTGTCAGCGCTATTCGGCGCTCGAGAAGGAAGTGAAATGTTCAATAAGACGAGATGAAAGAGCGTGAACGCACTCCCTAGCCGACGAAGGCGAGAAAGTCACTAACACCGGCACCAGTTATCACCTCTACGATGTATAGTTAAATTAAGATCAATTCTAAGATGCCCGCGACAGACACGTCTGGGCAGTTATTGACCAACCCGAAAGAGCAGCTGTGACGCTGGTTCGAGCACTTTGAAAACATTTAAAAATCCTTCGAAGATTCGTCCAGGAAATCCTCCAGAAGTTCCTCCAAGGATTCTTCCAGGGATTTCTTCAGAAATTCTTTCAGGAGGAGAACTTCTTGGAATACCTTCACGATTTTTTCAGGGATTCCCCCAGGTATTTCTCCAGGGATTTTTCCACAAATTCCTTCTCCAGGAATTCCTCCAGAAATTCCGCTGTGCACGGGCCTGCAGGAATTGATTCAGAGGTTTCTGCAGGTATATTCCCAGAGATTCCTTCCGGGAATGCTCCAGAAATTCCTGCAAGGGTTCTTCCAGGAAATCCTCCTGGAATTTCTCAAGGTATTTTTTCAAAAGTTTCTCCAGTAATTCCTCCCACAATTCCTCTGAAGATTTCTCCATTCCAGGGATTGCTCCAAGAAGTTTCTCCAGGAATTTCTTCAGGATTTGCTGTTGGGTATCATCCAGTGATGCTTCCAGCTCCAGGAATTACGTCAGGAATTTGTTCAGAAGTTTCTCCAGGCATTTCTCCAGGATACTCTATAGAGATTTTCCCAGGAATTGCTACAGGGATTCCTCCTGGAATTCCTTCAAAGATCTCTCCAAGAACACTGCCAAGTATTTTTATTATTTTCTTTGAAATTTCACTAGGAAGTCATCAAGAGATTTATTCTGAATTGTTTTCTATGGATTCCTTTCAGAATTCCTACAGAAATTTCTCCAAAACTTCCCTCAAGGAATCCTCCAGAAATTTATCTAGAACTTCTTCTAGGATTTACTCATGAGATCTCTTCAGATATTTCTCTAGGTCCCATAATTTATACAGGAACTCCTCCAGGTATACTTTCAGAAATTCTGCCAGGGATTCCTCCGGCGGGAATTCCTCCAGGGATTCTATAGGGCTTCCTCCAGGCATTCCTGTAGGAATTGCTCCAGAGATTTATCCAGGAAGTCTTCCAAGTGTTGCTGCGGGAATTCCTCAAATTATTTCCTTAGAAATTCCTCTCAGGTTCTCTTCCAAAATTCATTCAAGGGTTCCTTCGGAAATTTTAAAAATCCTTCAACTATCTTTTCAGAGATGTACCCAAAAACTTCTCCAGGTTTATCTGATGACTTATTTTATTAATTTTAAGAATTTCTGGAGGAATTCCTCCAGTGAATAGTATTGGAAGATGATTTAGAAAGGACTCATACAGGAACCAGGAAATTCTAGTCTTAAAAATCCCTAATCTTCCAGAAATTGCTCACCGCTACCAGCACCACCTTGAATCATGTAGATCAAGCGAGTTTTTTAACGTATTGTACAAAATACAACAGCGTGACTGCTGAAGGGTTAAATAATGCTTTTAGGATATTTCATCGTATTGCGTATAGATATAGAAGCTAGAAGACACAAATTTGCTAGGGGAACTATTTTAAAAAAATCAATAATTGAGTGAATTCTCTCTTGATATCTGTTTTGGGGTTATGGTTTTCAGTCTTGGAAGAAAAACTCAAAAACGGATTGTTAAGTTTTCATCCGAAGTTTCGGTCACTATATTGTGCCTTTCTCGAAGAATCTGTGGACAACAGTTCTCTTATGTTGTGTTTATGATTTTTATGTGTATGTTACTCACTAACTATGCTCCGTTTTATCGTAACATAGGCCAAATTTGTCCCAGACGAACGTATCTCTTGATATCGTCAACTAACTCTGTGTATCCTCCGGGAACTTAACAAATTGGTAGGCATGTAGATCTACATGAAGAGCCATGTAGGCCAGTTGAACATGGCGGATGTAATGATCAACTATACCTCCTATACATTTCAGAAGAAAACAGATTGAAGGCCAGAAAAATTTTCAGCATCCAGCTGTGACCAGAAAGTTTGAGAAAATTTCAGTCAGAAAGGTGCTAGACTGGGCCAGGATTGGAACACAAATACTTATGACATTGCCTCACTTCGTTAAAACGCCACATGTAATTAGAAAACATCTTGTCAAAAAAAAGTATTTCATATTACTAATCTT
>NC_085137.1:55931370-55952668 GCF_035046485.1 Aedes albopictus | reverse complement strand
GCGGTGCCAACGCACATTGGAGAAAAACCCATGAAAACCAGGAAAAAAAATCAATATCTTTTGTCGCAGTGGAGTGAAAATTACAAGCAAAATCATTTCCGCTTGGAAAATGTCTGATAAATCGAATGGAACTAGTGTCGTTCACCGCACGAAACTGTATGTCGACCTAAAGAGTCGATTTATTATCGGATTCTTGATTTTTCATACTAAAAGATGCGTTTTACCAGTATATCTCATACAATATATTGAAATTATGAGTTTACTCTGTCATACAAATGCTTTAGAATGTACACAAGTAGTATTCGACATAAAAAAAATTGTATGTCGACTCAAGTTGGTTAGTTTGGCGAAAATGATCGATTTTCAAACAAAAATTCATAATTCTGTCGTAATTAACTAGGAAAACTAAATTATTTCCGCAAAGAAAATGTTTGGTTAATCGACTGAAACTAGTGTCGTTCACCGGATGAAACTGTATGTCGACCAACAGACGATTTATGACCGGATTCTTGATTTTTTGTACTAAAAGATGCATTTTGTCAGTATTTCTCATACTATTTATGAATTAACTCTGGCATACAAATCCTTTAGAATGTACACAAGTAGTATTCGATATAAATATTTATTTATGTCGACTCAAGTATTATTTTGGCGAAAATGATCGATTTTCATACAAAAACTCATAATTCTGTCGTTGTTAACTAGGATATTATGAATTTACTCTGACATACAATTCCTTTAGAATGTACACAGATAGTATTCGATATAAATATTTTTTATGTCGACTCAAATTGGTTATTTTGGCGAAAATGATCGGTTTTCTTATAAAAATTCATAATTCTGTCGTTGTTAACTAGGAACACTAAATCATTTCCGCTAAGAAAACGGCTGGTAAATCGACTGGAACTAGTGTCGTTCACCGGACGAAACTATATGTCGACCAACAGAGTCGATTTATCACCAGATTCTTGATTTTTCGTACTAAAAGATGAGTTTTGTATTAAAATTATGAATTTATTTTGACATATAAATACTTTTGATTGTACACAAGTAGTATTCGGTACAATTTTTTTATGTCGACTCAAGTAGGCTGTTTTGGTAAAAATGATTAATTTTCTTAGAAATTAATAATTTTCATACAAATTAATAATTGTAATAGTTAACAAAGAAGTAAATATTTGAAAACATTTGAATTTTAAACATATGTACGCTGTAATTACTTCTGTACTCCAAATTTCTCTCTCTCACTATCTTCTTGGCGTAACGTCCTCACTGGGACGAAGCCTGCTTCTCAGCTTTATGAGCATTTCCACAGTTATTAACTGAGAGCTTCCTCTGCCAATGACCTTTTTGCATGTGTATATCGTGTGGCAGGCACCAAGATACTCTATGCCCAAGGAAGTCAAGGACATTTCCTTTACTAAAAGTTCCTGGAGCGATCTGGAATCGAACCCGTCCCCCCCCCCCCCCCCCCTACCAGCATGGTCCTGCTGGATACCTATGTCTTTATAGCTGTGGCTATATGGGCCTAAATACTATATTCCAAGTTTATTTTTATATCGTAAACAGCTATTTTATAACTCGAGTCGATTAAATCGGCTCGCCTGCTATCACAGTAGAGTCGAGCAGAAAAGCTAGTATAGAAATCGACTAGCTCGATAGCCGACAGAAGAAGAGTGGTCGATTCGTGATTTTGACAGTTTAGTGAGAGAAATTCCTCAAGGATTTCCTCCAAAAATTCCTCCAAGAATTCCTCCGCAAATTCCTCCAGGAATTCCTCCGGAAATTCCTCATGTACTCCCTCTGGAAATTCCTCCAAGATTTTCTTCGCAAATTCCTCAAAGATTTCCTCCGGAAATTTCTCAAAGATTTCCTCCGGAAATTCCTCAAGGATTTTCTCCGGAAATTCCTCTAGGATGTCCTACGGAAATTCCTCTAGGATGTCCTACGGAAATTCCACCAGGATTTCATCTGGAAAGTCCTCCAAGTATTCTTCCGGGAATTCCTACAGGAAATACTCCGGAAATTTCTCCAGGAATTCCTCCGGAAATTCCTCCAGGAATTTCTCCGGAAATTCATCCAGGAATTTCTCCGAAAATTTCTCCAGGAGTTCCTCCGAAAATACATCCAGGAATACCTCCGGAAATTTCTCAAAGATTTCCTCCGGAAATTCCCCAAAAATTTCCTCCTGAAATTCCTCCAGGATTTCTTTTGGAGATTCCTCCAGGATTTCTTCCGGAAATTCCTCAAAGATTTCCTTTGGAAATTCCTTCAGGATTTCCTCCGGAAATTCCTCCAGGATTTCTGTTGGAAATTCCTCCAGGATTTTCACCGGAAATTCCTCAAGGTTTTCCTCCGGAAATCCCTCAAGGTTTTCTTCCGGAAATTCCTTAAGAATTTCATCCGGAAATTCCTTAAGGATTTCATCTGGAAATTCCTCAAGGATTTCCTCCGCAAATTCCTCAAAGGATTCCTCCAGGGATTCTTCCGGAAATTCTTTCAGGAAATCTTCCGGAAATTTGTTCAGGATTTCCTTTGCTACTATCACCATCGCTATTCTTGCCATGGACTGAGTGGAATGGAGACGGCTACTATATACAGCAGAGGCCACCCCGGCCTCAGCCTGATTGGTAAGGTAAGTTTTCCCGGGAGTTCTTCCAAAGGTACCTGCAGGAGTTCCTCCGAAAATTCCTCCGGGAGTTACTTTAGAAATTTTCCCGGAAATTCCTCCAAAATTTCCTTCAGAAGTTCCTCCGAAATACCTCCGGGAATTTATCCAGGAAATTCATGCGGGAGCTTTTCCGGAAATGGCTGCAGGAGTGCCTCCGGGAATTCCCCCAGAAGTTCTTAAAGGAGTTCCTGTAAGAGTCCCTCCGGTAGTTCCTCCAGGACTTCTTCCAGGAATTTTCCCAGGAAGTTCCTCCGACAGTTTCCGGAAGGAATTCCTGGAAGAATTTCCGAAAGACTTCCTGGAGGAATTATCGGAGGAATTCCTACAGGAAATCCTGATGAAATTTCCGGAAGATTTCCTGAAATAATTTCCGGAGGAATTCCTAAAGAAATTTACGGAGGAATCCTTGGAGGAATTTGCGGAGGAAATCCTTGAGGATTTTCCAGAAGAAATCCTTGAGGAATTTCCGGATGAAATCCTTGAGGAATTTCCGGAAGAGATCCTTGAGAAATTTCCGAAGAAAATTCTGGAAGAATTTCCAAAGGAAATCCTGAACAAATTTCCGGAAGATTTCCTGGAAGAATTTCCGGAAGAATTCCTGGAGGAATCCTTTGAGGAATTTGCGGAGGAAATCCTTGAGGAATTTCCAGATGAAATCCTTGAGGAATTTCCGGATGAAATTCTTAAGGAATTTCCGGAAGAAAACCTTGAGGAATTTCCGGAGGAAAACCTTGATGAATTCCGGAGAAAATCCTGGAGGAATTTCCAAAAGAAATCCTGGAGGAATTTCCGGAGGAAATCCTGAAGGAATTTCCAAAGGAAATCTTTGAGGAATTTCCGGAAGAAATCCTGGAGGAATCTCCGAAAGAAATCCTGGAGGAATTTCCAAAGAAATCCTTGCAGGAATTTCCGGAGAAAATCCTGGAGGAATTTCCGGAAAAAAATTTTGGGGAATTTCCGGAGGAAATCTTTGAGGAATTTCCGGAGGTATTCCTGGATGTATTTTCGGAAGAACTCCTGGAGAAATTTTCGGAGGAATTCCTGGAGGAATTTCCGGAGGAATTCCTGGAGAAATTTCCGGAGTATTTCCTGGAGGAATTCCCTGAAGAATTCTTGGAAGACTTTCCAGATGGAATTCTGGAGGAATTTCCTTAGGACATCCTGGAGGAATATCCGGAGAAAATCCTTGAGGAATTTCCGAAGGAAATCTTTGAGAATTTTCCGGAGGAAATCTTTGAGGAATTTGCGAAGAAAATCTTGGAGGAATTTCCGGAGGGAGTGCATGAGGAATTTCCGGAGGAATTTGCGGAGGAATTCTTGGAGGAAATCCTTGAGGAATTTCTCTCACTAAACTGTCAAAATCACGAATCGACCACTCTTCTTCTGTCGGCTATCGAGCTAGTCGATTTCTGTACTAGCTTTTCTGCTCGACTCTACTGTGATAGCAGGCGAGCCGATTTAATCGACTCGAGTTATAAAATAGCTGATTATTACGATATAAAAATAAACTTGGAATAAAGTATTTAGGCCCATATAGCCACAGCTATAAAGACATAGGTATCCAGCAGGACCATGCTGGTAGGGGGGAGAGGTTCGATTCCAGATCGCTCCAGGAACTTTTAGTAAAGGAAATGTCCTTGACTTCCTTGGGCATAGAGTATCTTGGTGCCTGCCACACGATATACACATGCAAAAAGGTCATTGGCAGAGGAAGCTCTCAGTTAATAACTGTAGTGAGGACGTCATTGGCGTAGCTAGGGGGGGTTCCAGGGGTGCCTGGCACCCCCTAGGATATATTTGGCACCCCCTAGAATTTTTCCTTGACATCCATCCAAAATTGAAAACTGCACACGATAATTCAAATATTTATTAATGGCGCATTTGACAAAATTTAAGCTACTCCCGCGATTACTCCTTTACCAAATTCACTTTTTGATACTTCAACAGTAAGAACAATCAAGAAACTTATTTTGTTTAGTGCAACAATGAGTGAAACAATATCTTTTGGAGAAATGAATAATAATTTCATATTTTAAATAATCAATCGTTACAGATATGATTTCGGGGTAATTAACACATATGTATAATAGCTTGGGTCATCGGAACCGTTTTCTCAGACCAAAGCTTTTCTGGTTCCGTTTCGGGTCCTGAGCATCTGTACAAAATTTGAGCACGATCGGTTGTGTCTACACTTTGCGCATTGCAGTTGAAATTTATTTGGGATTTTGTACGGGAAAACATACTTTTTTTGTATTTTTGTCATAAGTTGAAAAAGTTTGTCTAAAAGTTTTCAACCGATAACGTAAAATGATAGCCTAGGATGTTCTGAAAAACTTTTTCGAAGAGTGCAAAGCGATCTAATGCTTGTGAAAATAGTTATAGCCAACGAACCGCATGTATGTGTTTATGTTTTAACATGTAAAGGATAACAATAGCAACAAAATCATGCTGTTTCGTTAACAATGCCAACGCTATAACTTTTTTCATAAGCATCAGATCACTTCGTGGTCTTCGACAAAGTTTTTCAGGACACCCTAGGCTATGTTTTCACATTATTAGTTACATGCCTTTAGAAAAAATCGAGCTTGTTATGAGATAAATGCAAAAAAGTGTGTTTTCTCATATAAAATCCCATACAAACTTCAAACGCGATGCGCAAAACGTAGACATAACCGATCATGCCCAAATTTTGCACACTTATTTGGGTCCTGAAATGGGACCTAAAAAGCTTTGATTTGATGGGTTTTCATCAAATTTTTCACTTTTCCATATAACGGATGACCCACTCTAAGTATAATGTGTTTGCTATATGCAAAATTTTGCAACCTATATGCTATATATAGAATGGTGAATATGGAATGTTTCTGAACAAAACGGTATTTTTGAAAATAAAAAAAAACTCTTAGCAAGTACTTAACAAAACAGTAAGGGGATTTACTAATCAGCTAAAACAACTGATTGAATATTGTCTTGATTAGACGTCGTGATTGCCAAGACAGTCTTTAATTATTTCATTGGCAATTTCATGATACATTTCAAATAGCAGAAAATCAGTACTTTACGCAGCAAATGAAGCTGCTTAGTAAATTTCTTAAATTTGTGTGGAGGTTATTTCCGACTTTATGTGTCACTCATACAAATTTAGAATTTATAGAGCAGAAATGTCGCACTGAAATGCATGGTGAAGTAACATTTTTTAGTCAAATAAACTAGAAGAGGTTCTTAGAGCCATCATAAAACCAAAATAAAAAGTCGAAGGTTTTATGACGGTTCTATAAACATAAGACTAATTGATCATCAATATGATACTTGGAATGGAGATGGTGTATTCAAAGACTATAAAATATTCACAAAATCGCGTATAATACAGGAAATGTGTAGTTTCAGCCCAAACTTGACATATCGCGACACCCATTAATTTTATAGCTTGAAAACAATCATGTGTACCTACACTCCCGTTCAAAAGTTTGGGGTCACCCCCTCAAAAACGTGTCATTTTTTTAGGCCCATATCTCCGCCAATTTGCGTCCGATTTCAAAACCCTAGGTTTCATTCAAAAGATAATAAGTCAAAGAAACTTTGAACATGATTTAAAAGAAACTGTTTCAAAAAAAAAATGTATGTAAACTTAACCCAAAGTTGCAAAATTTTCTAAAAAATAAATATAAATTTACGGCAGTGTCGCTGGAAATTGGGTCGACCAAATTTTAATATGAGAGCGGTAATATGACCCATTTTCTATTAGCTTTCAACTGCTTTTTACAGAACTTAGCTAAAAAATCTAGAAAAAAAGTTATTAAGTAAATTAATCCTTGATGTCATCGACCAAAAGTTTGGGGTCACCCCTCAATATGATGTATCGGCCAAAAGTTTGGGGTCACTTTCGTAAAACATGGAAAAGTGATTTGGTGATATCTTCGTCATCTATAGTTCAATTTAAATTATTTTTGGCTCATTTCAAAGATAATTAATTAAATTTACGTTTGATGTCTTTAACTTAACGTATTTAACGATTTTTGTATATAAAAATGTTATGTAAAGTTAGCTCATTTTACCACGCTTCAAAAAATGAGGCAACTTTACGTTAAGTTTTAGTATGTAAATTTCAACAAATATGTGTGGTTCAGTGTCAATGCAGTAAGTATAATTCATTTTGTTTCAAATAAGCCAAGAAGAATTAGAATTGAATGAAAAATGATAAAGATATCAACAAATCACTTTTCCATGTTTTACGATAGTGACCCCAAACTTTTGGCCGATACATCATATTGAGGGGTGACCCCAAACTTTTGGTCGATGACATCAAGGATTAATTTACCTAATAACTTTTTTTCTAGATTTTTTAGCTAAGTTCTGTAAAAAGCAGTTGAAAGCTAATAGAAAATGGGTCATATTACAGCTCTCATCTTAAAATTTGGTCGACCCAATTTCCAGCGACACTGCCGTAAGTTTATATTCATTTTTTAGAAAACTTAGCAACTTTGGGTTAAGTTTACATACAATTTTTTTTGAAAAAGTTTATTTTAAATCATGTTCAAAGTTTCTTTGACTTATTATCTTTTGAATGAAACCTAGGGTTTTGAAATCGGACGCAAATTGGCGGTGATATGGGCCTAAAAAATGACACGATTTTGAGGGGGTGACCCCAAACTTTTGAACGGGAGTGTACATGTGAACAATTTTTCATTATAATTGTTAGAAGGATGAACTCTGAAAACTGCAAAATATTCATAAAATAAATTTCAGTTATTTCTTTAGGGCACAAGTAAATTAATAAAGATTTTGTTGTTTAAAAAAAAACTATTTTTATATTTTCGGTTCAAACTCAACATTTATATCGAAAACCCCATTGTTTATTGCTTGAAAATAGTGAAAGGTTCATAAAAAAACTTTTCCAATGCAGTTCAGAGAAGTATGGACTCTGGGAACAACAAAATATTAATAAAAACGACGTTTATTCAGAAGTTGGTATTGTCGGATCGAACACAACGTGGATAGCGATGACCTTTTTTTATTAGTTGCACACGCACATCAATCTGCCAGAAAAATGAAAATTATGAATCACAGAAACTGAAAAAAAAAGTCACAAAATTACGTATAGTACTGAAGTGTCGTATTTTTGATTAAAACTAGACATTACTCGATTGTCATAATACTACAGAATACGAGACAAGATATATGATGGTCCATCAATGATGGTGATGAGCGTTCATATCAATATTTTGATTTTTTTAATCAAACTGAGCATTTCTTTAGATATAGGCTGAGCAAATGTTTTAACCATTGTAAACTTCATTGAGAATTCATTCGAAGTTTCCTTCAGTAAAACATTTGAAAACTTAGTCGGAAATTTTTTTGGGAGTTGTTTTAATTATTCCTGTGAACATTTTTTGAAAATTGCTTTGTAATGTTTTCGAAAATTACTCGTGAATTCTTTTGGGAAATTTTGCAAATATTTTCTGATTTTCTAAAACGGAAATTTAAAACTCCTTCGTCATTTAATTTGAGAATGTCTATGTTCATTCATTTGATGTTTGTTTGGCAGTTTTTTAGAAATCTTTTGTCTTGCTCGATATTTTTTTAAAGAATTTCTGTGGTAGTTTTATTGAAATTGGATCAGCGATTTCATTGGAAATTTGTTTCGTAGTCTCAACGACGACTGCCCTGATATTCTTCAGCATTTCCTTTTGCAATTTGCAAAACGAATTGGCATTTTTTTTTACAAATTCTCTGCATCAGCAAACCGGCAAAATTCAAAAGCAAAAACCGGTAAAGTTTATAAATAAATTAACTTTGTCGGTTTTTTTTTTGAAATTCATTCGAAAGTTTCGTTGGAAAATTTGGCTACATCATCGAGGTTTCCTACAACGATCCCTTTGTATTCAGAACTTCCTTTGGAAACTTCATCAATATTTGCTTTAGGGAAATATCTTTCTAATCTTCTTCAAAACTTTAATAGGAAGATTTTTGGCCATTTCTCTGGAAATTCGTTGGCCATTAATTGAAAAAAATCCTCAGATAGTTACTTTAGGGATTTTTCCACAATTATTTCAGCATATTCATCTGGAGTTCTTCCTGCACTGTGAATTTCTTCGTGCATTCCTTTGCAAATTTTCTCAGGCAAATCATTCGGAAATTTTTCGAATAATTCCTTTGGAAATTCAAATAATCTCAATTGGCTTCTTTAGTGGTGTTGAGATAATTCCATATTCTGAATCTGCATGCCAAACTGAGCCGAAATCCAAATTTTCATCAATTTTGGTGGCCAGGAACCTCTTTAAAAATCAATTAGAAATTTGTATGGGAGCGATTTATTGAATCACCCCTCGTCGCATTTTGTACTGAGCGGAGCTGTCAAGCAGTTGCCCAGCTGTCAAAAGGTGATTTCAAAAAATCTCTTTGAAATTGATTTTAGACACCGAAATAAAGTTCTAAAAATCTGAAAAAAATCATAGCGGCTCTTTCGTTTTAAAATAAAAAAAAAAATCATTGAATTTTTCTTTATTTAAAAACCCAATTGAACTTAAAGAATTCACAAATGAATTGTGATTTTCAAAAGAATATCTGTAGAAATTGATAAATGGAATTTATCAATCGATTTGCAAAGGAATTCTCGAAGAAATTCTCAAATGAAACCTCAAAGAAGTTCTCAAAAAACTTCCTTAAAATTTCCAAATGAATTTCCAGATTAACTTCTATAAAAATTTCCAATGGAAATCACTCAAAGGAGCTTTTCCCTTAAGGTGAAACTGGAAGCATTTTCTCATTTTTTTTTGGTTTTTGATTTTTCATTAAATAACGAAGCAATATTTTCAAAATCGGTTTTCGTGCACATGTAGAGCATGGATCAAGGTATCTACTGTTTTTTTTTTGTGGTGGAAAAAGTTTTCCATTTTTGCAGAAACCATTTTTTTGTGAAATTTTATTCAAAAATGGTTTCTGCAAAAACGAAAAACATTTTCCACCACGAAAAAAAATCAGGAAAATTATTAAATAAATTATTGGATAAATCATGAAAAGAATAAAACGAATTTGATTATTTTGCAAATTCCAAAGAAATGTTTGAAAGAAATGACGAAGATTTTTTTGTGCAAAGAAATTCCCGATAGAAATTTCTAAGAAATTTATAGGGGGAATTTACCAAGAAATTGCAGAAGAACATCCCAAAGTAATAATTAAAAAAGTCTCCAAAAATTTTGCCGGAAGAGTATTTTCCGAAGCAAGTTCCATCGGAATTGCCGAAGATATTCCGAAAGAAACTGTTACAGTAATTCGTTAATTTATCACTGAAGAAATCTCGAAGAATATGTCTAATAAATTTCAAAGAAATTAAAGAATAATAAAAGAATTGCCGAAGGAGTTTTCGAAGGAATTGCCGAGATATTCCTCAAAGAAATTTTCAAAGGAATATGGAATGACAAAGGTATAGAAATTTTTAAAAATAGTATCGACGATAATCCAGAAAAAATGCAGAAAGAGTTGACGAAGACATTTCCTAAGAAATTTTCGAGGAAGTTCCCAGAGTCATTGCCGAATAAATAACAAAACACACTACTGAAAGAACTTCAAAAGAAATTGCTGAAGGAAATGCTGGAGAACCTAAATGAAATTCCAATATAACTGTTGACATAATTAAAAGAAAAGCGATTGGCGGAAAAAAAATCCGGGGGATTTGTTAATAATAATTGTTCTGGGAAGTTATTTTTGTATACAAGTGATTGTTTGCATGCAATACAATTCAGAGGTTGTTATGGTGAACGTGAAGTTTTTAACAAAAATACAAATCTAATGTATAGCCCTTGATTTGGTGAAGATTTAGTAGTTTCCAAGATGTACTGAGTTTTAAAATCTCAAAAATACAACTTTAGTCTAATTGCCATTTTAAATATTTCACATTTATCTAGTGGCTGTTTTCCAAAATTTTACAAATCAGATGAATCGGCATTAGTGACTGAAAAAACAATAAAAGTGGCACCCCCTGGGCACCCCTTAGGAAAAAATCCTAGATACGCCAATGGAGGACGTTACGCCAAGAAGATAGTGAGAGAGAGAAATTTGGAGTACAGAAGTAATTACAGCGTACATATGTTTAAAATTCAAATGTTTTCAAATATTTACTTCTTTGTTAACTATTACAATTATTAATTTGTATGAAAATTATTAATTTCTAAGAAAATTAATCATTTTTACCAAAACAGCCTACTTGAGTCGACATAAAAAAATTGTACCGAATACTACTTGTGTACAATCAAAAGTATGTGTATGTCAAAATAAATTCATAATTTTAATACAAAACTCATCTTTTAGTACGAAAAATCAAGAATATGGTGATAAATCGACTCTGTTGGTCGACATATAGTTTCGTCCGGTGAACGACACTAGTTCCAGTCGATTTACCAGCCGTTTTCTTAGCGGAAATGATTTAGTGTTCCTAGTTAACAACGACAGAATTATGAATTTTTATAAGAAAACCGATCATTTTCGCCAAAATAACCAATTTGAGTCGACATAAAAAATATTTATATCGAATACTATCTGTGTACATTCTAAAGGAATTGTATGTCAGAGTAAATTCATAATATCCTAGTTAACAACGACAGAATTATGAGTTTTTGTATGAAAATCGATCATTTTCGCCAAAATAATACTTGAGTCGACATAAATAAATATTTATATCGAATACTACTTGTGTACATTCTAAAGGATTTGTATGCCAGAGTTAATTCATAAATAGTATGAGAAATACTGACAAAATGCATCTTTTAGTACAAAAAATCAAGAATCCGGTCATAAATCGTCTGTTGGTCGACATACAGTTTCATCCGGTGAACGACACTAGTTTCAGTCGATTTACCAGACATTTTCTTTGCGGAAATAATTTAGTTTTCCTAGTTAATTACGACAGAATTATGAATTTTTGTTTGAAAATCGATCACTTTCGCCAAACTAACCAACTTGAGTCGACATACAATTTTTTTTATGTCGAATACTACTTGTGTACATTCTAAAGCATTTGTATGACAGAGTAAACTCATAATTTCAATATATTGTATGAGATATACTGGTAAAACGCATCTTTTAGTATGAAAAATCAAGAATCCGATGATAAATCGACTCTTTAGGTCGACATACAGTTTCGTGCGGTGAACGACACTAGTTCCATTCGATTTATCAGACATTTTCCAAGCGGAAATGATTTTGTTTGTAATTTTCACTCCACTGCGACAAAAGATATTGATTTTTTTCCTGGTTTTCATGGGTTTTTCCCCATTGTGCAACGGAATGATCATCAATGAAAATAAATGCAAAGCCATACATAATCTCGTTTTTCTCAAACATATGTTTCTCTTTTGCCGGCGCTTTTCAACCCAGAGCGGTTGGTGTATGTCTTCATTGGCTAACATGCTTCAGAAGCAAGTGGGAGCAAACTTTAGTTACTTACAGTCCTGGGCACTCACGGTGGTGCAGAGGGCCGAATTGAAAAATTTCCATCCTGGGCGATTGCCAGCCATCGCCTTGACCTGTGGCAAGGTCAAATTTCTGTCGACTTGCTTGAATTCGATGATTAGGCTGCGCCGCCATGAGCCTCTGGGTCTGCCTCTGCTGCGATGTCCTGCTGGGCTCCAATCTAACGCTTGCTTGCAGATTTCGTTTCCGCCCTTGCGTAGAGTGTGGCCGACCCACCTCCACTTTCGCTCCCGAATTTCTGTCGCTATCGGCTTTTGATGACATCGACGATGGAGCTCCACGTTGGAGATCCAATTGCGAGGCCACCATGCACGAATTATATACCGCAGGCATCTCAGCCGTTGCGTGTTCTCCACTGATACACACCAGGTTTCACTGGCGTATAGCAGCACAGATTTCACGTTCGAGTTGAAAATTCGGATTTTGGTGCGTCGCCTGATCTGTTTGTTTTTCCATACATCTCTTATGTCGAATTCGTTTATTCCCGACGGTGCACTGCACCGGTGTAGCAATTGACACCGGAAAAACGAACGGTTTCGGTGCAATTTGTTGACAGCTTATGATGGTATTAGTAAGAGCGCGTGAGAGCGTCAATGAAAACAATAAAGGATATCAAAAATAAATATAATCAATGTTTTTATGATTTCCGTGATGAACAAAATTATTTTTATTCATTTTTATTTTTTACTTTCTATATCCAATTTAACAATTTTAAAAGTTTTCATTAATCCACTTGTACATGATAAACTTGTAATAATAAATGTTACTTGAAAATTTTTATCCAATGTTTTAACACTCCTACAATATTCATCTTCTTCAAATTCTCGTAATATCATAATTTTTCAATTAAAAGCCACTTTTTAGAATTTAACCTTTTCCGTTGCCCAATAAAATAGGATGCTAACATGCAATTGTAATCGATCTACGTGCACAAATTTAACACAAAACATGTTAAAGGCAGTTCAATAGAAAACGTTTAGCTACAACGTAAAAAGAAAAATAAATAAATGCTTTTTAGGACATAACGTTATTGGAACGCAACTCATATTAAAAACCATCCTTTAGTGACATTTGTTTGACTTTCAATGTAATTCAAAAATTCAATATTTGTTGAAAGAATAAAAAAATTGAATTTACGGTTTTTGAAGTTGTTTGTACTTACAAAATGTTACTTCAGTAATATTTCAGTCCAATTCGAATGAATAGATTTTTATTCTGTTACGTCAATTTTTTTCATAATTAATAGATCACCATGCGACAGAAAATTCTAATGATTAAAATCATTAAAAGTAATCCACATATTTGCGATAATCAAAAAAAAAATAGTGGGAAAAATATACGTTGAATCAACTCTTCGAAATTTCATGTTACCGATAAATTTTGAAGATTCCTCAGAAGTTGATTGAAAGACGTGGTATTCATCGATCGAGTTTAAATAATTTTTAAACGCACAGATTTGCTGTTAAATGAATATCCCAGAAAACTGTTTACCTAATACCGAAGAGAAAATCATCATTCCTACCAAAACAAAGCCACGATACAAGTTCAGCGATATGCATGTATTGGTAAAACTAGCTTTGTACCTGCTACACCGCGCTCAAACTGGGTGTAGCTTTTTCTTGCACCGGTGCCAATCGGGTGTCAAAACAGAACAGTACCTGCGAATAAACGAACGGTTTCGGTGCAAGTTTGTTACACCCGGTGGCAAAGCGGTGCAGGCGGTGCAAATAAACGAATTCGACATTAAACTCGCAAAAGCAGCCCTCGCCTTCTTGATCCGTGCACATATGTCGAACTAGGTGCCGCCATCGGCCGCCATTTGGCTATCAAGATATTGGAAGCTTTCAACATTCTCCACTGTTTGCCCAGCTACCGTAAAGCTGGAAAGGTTGACCGTGTTTACATCCAGCGATTTGGTCTTGTTGACGTTGATGGTAAGACCTGCCGCCGAGGAGCGATTGGCAAGATCATCGACCTTGCTCTGCATATCAGAGCGCCGTTGAGCTAAGAGAGCAACGTCATCAGCCAATTCGAGGTCATTTAGGTGCTCCATGGTAATGGGCTTCCACAGAAATCCACGATATGGTTCACGGTTGATCGCACCAACCAGGATCTCGTCGATTACGATGAGGAACAGTAGCGGTGATAGTATACATCCTTGCCTCACTCCAGCAACGACCCGGATGTAGAGGTGTGCGCCGCCGCGCCACGCCGACGCCGCCGCCGCCGATTATTTTTCGGCGCGCCGCCGCTTACGCCGCCGAACTCCAATTTTTTACGCCGATCTCAAAAACGTATTGAAAAATTATATTATTTATTGATTTATTTCATTACAATATTTCAAGCATTGGAGTCATCTGCATACATAGCATTTGTAAGGTCGTTTTCAGCGATGGTCCATTTTTATGGTCCAAATTTATAACAGTTCTGAAAATTTGGAACGCGAAAAATAGATCAAATTATGCTCAGTTACACCGGCATTTGTTTTAAATTCTAGATACCGGGGTTCCTGAAGATAACTGATGGCTGTTGAAAGAATGTACGGATTCCGAAGATCGAAGAAAATGCTAGTGATTCTAAAAAAACATGTTTTTGTCGTGTTCATCTACAGAAGAGATGAAATTTCTCCAGTAACTCTTTTGAGGATTCTTCCAGCAATTTCCCCAAGAATTTCGCTAAGAGTTCCTCCGGGAACTCTAGAAGGTTCTTCTGGAATTCCGAGAGTTTCCTCCGAGACATCCTCTAGGAGTTTCTCCGGGCATTGCTACATAAGTTTAACTAAGACTTTTTACTCCGTGTATTCTTTTAGGAGATCCTCCGGCAATTCCTCTAGAAGTTCTTCCTGGGAATTGGCTTCTTTAACGGTGTTGAGGTAATTTAATATTCTAAATCTGCATGTCAAAATGAGTCGAAATCCAAATTTTCATGAATTTTGGAGCCCGGGAACCTATTCAAAAATCAGTTTGAAGTTTGTATGGGAGCGATTTCTCGCATCACCCCTCGTCGCAGTTTTACTGGGCGGAGCTGTCAAGCAGTTGCCCAGCTGTCAAAAGGTGATTTCAAAAAATATCTTTGAAATTGATTTAAGGTACCAAAATAAAGTTCTAAAAATCTGAAAAAAATCATAGTGGCTCAGAAAAAGGTGCTCTTTCGTATGAAATCAAAAAATCAATACATTTTTCAAAATTTAAAAACCCAATTTCTTTAGGAGTTCGTACGTCACTTCCTCAAGGAGTACCTCCAGAAATTCCTCCTCGAGTTCTTCAACGAGTTCATCCGGGAATTCCTTTATGAATTTCTACGTAAATTTCTTTAAGAGTTCATAGAAATTTCACTGGAAATACCAGACCCAAGTAACACAACATGTCTTATAGAAATTATTTCGACTCCATTATGACCAGTTACAAAGTTTTGGTTTGAAGCAATAAAACCGATTTGCGGACTGCTATACGACTGAAAAAGCGCAGAAGGTGGAGCCTGCGAAACATCTTTGTGATGTCATATTGATGTTCTATATGAATCTGAGCATACTTAATTATGTATCTTAGTATGTTTTCCATTATATATTTTCAAGAAATTCTAGAAAACAGTGCCTTGGCAGTCAAGATGTTTTATTACTGTAAATAATTAAGTTTCAAAATGTCAATAATAAAAATCGACAACTGTGAAAATCGACATGCGTCAATAATTGTACCAAGCCACTTTAACGCCTAATTGCCATACTGTGGTTATAAATTTTAATGCCAATCATTTTTTACCGTGAAATATACTATTGTACCCCGAAGAATTTGTCAAATTATTGAAACATAATAGAATATTTGATAAATATTTAATAATCTAGAAATAAAATTAAATGGCAGTCTGTGACATGGCATGATACATGTTTTGAGATATGATTCAAAATTGGCTTGATATTGTTTTTGTAGATAATTTTGTTGTGATTGTTGTTGGTTTTCATGTTTGGTTTGGTATTTGAACGGTTTGATATCTGTCACGATTTGGAAAGACAACAAATATCAAGTATCAAATAATTATCACAGTTCATTCATTGAAGCCGCTCAAAGAGCATTATGCTCGGTAAAATCGACCCTTATAGATAATTATACATGTTGTGGTAACATATTCCTGTAATTTTTTTATATAGGTATTCATTGCAAAGATTCTGTTAGGAGTATATTTTTTACGTAGGAAATAAAAATCGATTCTACATTTCTATGATCGGTAGTGTAGCATGTCCCTGTTCAAAAAAATGAATTATGTTTATGTTACACATTTTTTCTATCATACTGCAGAAAACCAAAATTCGACTAATTATAAACAAACGAAACATATTATGTTTTGTCTAAGCATGATTGAAAACAAGTCTTAAACAAGAAACTGCAAATGTTACTCTAATATGACATCTTAGAACATACTTAGCATGTATGGTAACAAACAAAGTGTACTTAAATAGAACATACCCAACATAATCGAAAACAACATGCAATGTTTGTTTGAGAAAACAAAATATACATATTCTTTAATAAGACTTCTACATAGAAGATCACTATGTATAAGTTTTAGGTATGTATCATGAAAACGACATATCCATGACATAATATGTTTCGAGAAACTTCATAACAACTGCTGTAGGACAAAGTAAATATTTTGCTATTTCGGATTATGTTTTCGGTGTTACTTGGGGAAGTTTATTCCGGTAATTCCTCTAGAAGTTCTACCGGGAATTCTTCTGGGAGTTCTTCCGGCAATTTCTGTAGCAGTTGCTCCTGGAATTCTTCCAGAAGTTTCTTTACGATTTCTTCCTGAAATTCTTCCAGAGACTTCTCTGGAATGCTCTAGAAGTTCCTGTGGGAATTACTCTAGGATTTCCTCAAGGAATTCCTCCGGAAATTATTCCTTCGGGGATTCCTTACCGATTTTTTTTTCGGGAGTTACACTAAGAGTTTCACCGTGACTGTCTCTAGAAGTTCTTTCGGGAATTCATCTGGGAGTACTTCTGGGAATTCCAACATCTTCGGGAACACGTTTACGAGTTTCACCGGGAAGAAGTTCCAAAGGCAAATTCACTACGAGTTGCTCTATAAGTTTTATCTAGGCTGGGTATGCCGGAGTTTCCCGGAAGTTCCTCTAGAAGTTATTCCGGAAATTCCTGTAAAGTTCCTTCAGTAATTCCTTTAGGAGTTCCTCCCGGGAATTCCTCTTAGGAGTTCCTTCATGATATCTTCCGGGAATACATCCAGTAGTTTCCCCAAACGCTTCTCTAGGAGTTCTCCCACCAATTTCTCTAAAAGTATCTCGGGGAATTTCTCTAGAAGTTCTTCCGGGAATCCCTTTCTGAGTCCTTCCACGTATTCCTCTACGAGTTCTTCCGGAAATTTCTTCATGAATTTCTTGGGAATTCTTCTAGGAGTTCTATCGAGAATTTATCTGCAACTTCTCTCAGGAATTTATGTGAGAGTTCATCCGGGAATTTTTAGGAGTATCTCCGGGAACTCCTCTACGAGTTCCTCTACGACCTCCTCTACGAGTTCCTCAGGGAATTTCTTTACGTATTTCTTTGGAAATTCCTCAAGAAATTCTTCCGGAAATTCCTTTAAGAGTTCGTCCGGGAACTCATCTAGGAATACCTCTGGTAGTTCTCTGCGAGTTCTTCCTTGAATTCCAGTCCGAATTTCTTCGGCAATTTCTCTAGGAGTACCTCCGAAAATTCCTCAGAAACCTGTTCCGGCAATTTATTTATTAGTTGCTCTAAAAGTATTTCTGAGAGTTGCACAAAAAATTGTAACAATCCATCGGTATCGCTAAGCTAACGGCTTAAGCGCCACCTCCTTTAGAAGGACCGTTAACTCGGATTTATATCCCGGCAAGAGACCGCTATCTCAGAGCAGGCCAAACAGTTACTAACGGACCGAATTGAAACAAATTGACCCAACCTATAAAGCCAACTTTCTTAAGAAACAACAACAAAAAAATCTTAAAGGAAATTCAAAACTAAGAAGGCAATTATACTTTCGAGCAGTTGATTGGTGTCTCAGCTAACCAGACCAACCAATTTGATAATAAGATCAATCTCTCAGACGTCACGGACTAGTGGAGTGAGAACTAAAATCGAACTAATCAACTTTATGGCATGCAATATCGAATTAACAAAAATAGCTCGACAGGTTTGTTGTAAGCTTCACAATTGAAAATATTAAAAGCTTTATTCAATTAATGATTTCAGTTCAAGAAAACCCTACTTTAACTCTGTGACGTCACGACTAGCTTGGTTTGAGTGGTTTGTGCAGAATAATTACAGTGTTCTTCTTTCTTTTTAGGAACAGCAAACTAGCTTATTCTGACCTTTTGTCGAAGCGTTGAGGCTCCCACGCTGTCCTACGATGGCTACTTACAGCGGGTCCACCTTGGCGAGCAACTATATTCGAGTAGCTGTACTCCGTAGCTTGGTCGTCCTCGAGGGGCAATTCCACCTTCGACCGTGGTTGACGGGACACTACATAGACCCGTGGGTGACGATACTTACAGGGTAGATGCGTCCCTGTCAGAAGTGGAGTAAAGAGCACGTGTTTGAGGCTCGGAATCGTCCCACTGGTCGAAACGGGTTCAGAATCGAGCAGTCTTGCACGCCCGATGCGAAGCTGACACCGATTTCCTACGATGTAATCGTGTCTCCGCTCAACTCGCCAAAATACGCACGGACGGTGGCCCGTCTACCCTCAGAGTCGAGAGTAATCTGCTCAACCCACGTGGACTGCTCTGGCTTGGATCTTGAATGGCACTAGCACTAGTAGGAAAGGCCAGCAGGATGTCCAACTCGTCCTCGGAAATGTGGCCCAAATCCGGACAAGCCGCCCTCGTTGGATGGGCTAAGCCTATTCAACGTTGGAGAATCACTTAACTTTTTCACTCAAGGTTTCAAAAAAGCTTACACACTTAATTCAGATTGCCGGGATATCAGCATTTTTCCATTACTTTGCCGAGATTTGCACAGCCGAGTAATCAGCAAACAACAATTTTGCTGAGATCTCAGCAATTTTGACAGTTCATTGCTGAGCTTCGGCAATCTTTTTGCTGAGAGTCAGCTAACAAATGTCACTTTTTGCTGGGATATCAGCTGATAGTTTTACTGAGCAGACGGCTGTGCGCGTTTTTGCCGAGCCCGCAAATCTGTTTTGAGTGTGTAGGCTTACCTGAACTAATCCACTTCTATTCACACGTGGTTGAGATACAACTTATTTTCAAAAATTTCAAAAAAACTCACAAAAAACCTGTAAAATTAAATCCACTTTTTGAATACATTCAATGATTTAAGTACTTTCCCGGAAATTACTTCGATTTCAGTTTGAATTTCAAACGATCTAGACTGAATATTTTTACTCCGACAACTTAATCGACTTATCGATTCGAGCACTCCACTTGAAATGAAACGGCGCTCGCGATACAAATTGGTTGATACCTTATAACTAAGACGCAATTTCCTCTGCAAGCTGTACAATTTTTTATAAGCCTTCTTTTGATTGGAAATCGGAAAAAGGTCGGAATTTTCCACGGGAATGGAAAATTGCGCAGTAAGAAAATTAACTACGGTTTGGTCAATTTGCCCTTTGATATGCAACCATTTATGCACTGTATAATTTGAAAATCTAATCTTGCCGAAATGATTAAATTCGAGCTGTTTCACTTCTAGGTGGCAGCACTAGTGTACATTGAAGAAAAGCTTCAAAGCTTCAATGTGGATTATGTTGCTAGATACACGGAAGGAATTTTGTTTCTCATTTTGTTTTTTTTTTTTGTTTGCTTTAAAGATTCATTTCAATAAATTTGGCGACTATTTGTAGATCTTACAAAATTGACCAGAGTTTCCTCCGAAAATTCCTCTATGATTTCCTACGGTAATTCCTCTAAGAATTCCTCAGCAAATTCCTCTAGGAGTTCTTCCGTGAATTCCACTGAGAGTTCCTCCGGCACTTTCTCTAAGAGTTCTTCAAAGATTTGTTTCCGAAATTCTTCCAGGAGTTTCTCCAAACGTTCCTTATTAAGATGATTTTGGAAATTCATTCAGAAGGTTCATCCGGGAATTCCTCTAGGTGTACCTACGGGAATGCCTGTACGAAGTCCTCCGGGAATTCTTTTAATAGTTTATTCGGAAAATCCTCTAGAAGTTCCACCGGGAATTCCTTTAGAATTTCTTCCGGGAATTCCTTTACGAGGCCATTCTGGATTAATTTTTGCGCAGCTGATAGATGATTCATCATAATAATTATTTCAATAAATTAAAAAAAAAAACATGTGAGAATAAAAAAAAATATAACAAAACCGTAACTATAAACATGTCATTGAATCTTCAACATGATGAGTTACTAAAAAATAAAACACTGATATGTATTGATTAACGGAATTAGCAAAAAAATAAAATAAAAATTATGACCACGCCGTTCCACGCCGCCGCCGCCGCCGCCGAAAAATTGCAAAACGCCGCCGCCGATCGATTTCAAATCGGCGCACACCTCTACCCGGATGGGATCGGACAAAACATCGTTGTGCAGTGCTCTGCACGAAAATGCTCTGTACTGTGCTTCAATGAGGCCGATGATTTTCTCAGGGACACCCTTGCGCCTTCCCACATGTTTCCGTGATTGAGATGGTGGAAAGCTTTTTCATAATCAATGAACACCAGGTAAAGAAACTCTTGGAATTTATTGATTTGCACCAGAATGATACGGAGCGTGACAAGATGGTCCAAACAGGATCGTCCGGAACGGAATCCTGCTTGCTGCCGTCGGAGAGTTGCGTCAATCTTCTCCTGTATCCGGTTAAGGATCACTTTGCAGAGGACTTTGAGAACGATACACAGTAACATGATGCCCCGCCGATTATCGCATACAGTCAGGTCACCCTTTCTGGGTACCTTTACTAAGACGCCTTGCATCCAGGTCAGCCGAAAATGTCGCGGTTTCCCATGTGTTGCAGAATAATTGATGCAGTAGTTGTGAGGATACTACGGGGTCAGCTTTGAGCATCTCAGCTGATATGCGATCGACCCCTGGGGCCCTGTTCGATTTCATGCTACGGATGGCTGTTTCTATCTCTTGCACGGATGGAGCTTCGGTGTTGACACGGCGTCGAACCCTTGGCGAATCATGCTTAGGTGTTGATGGC